>NC_073302.1:357239296-357539296 GCF_027595985.1 Sorex araneus | reverse complement strand
CGCCTCTCCTGACAGACTCAGGAGGGACTCTGTGAACTCCTCTCTGCTTTCCTGGCCCGACAGCCTGTCTCCAACACCCCCTTGAGGATTCAGGCCCAAGCTCTCTCCTTTTCCAGGCTGGGAGGGCACAGCAGGAGCCCCCGGGCTCTCTCCCCACTGCCACACATTTCTGAATTCTGCAGCTGTGACCCCAGTGCTGGACTCCAAATAAGGCCAGTTTTCTGGCATCTCGGTCTTAGCAGTGGCCCCGTTCACTCACCAGAGCCTTGTTCTCTCTGTCCCTGCGGATGGCGCCTGCAGAACAAGCCAACGAGCGAGTCGGCAGTGAGCAGCAGTGCAGACCTGACGCACAGCAAGCGGTCCAAGATCAAAGCTGATGAAGACCTCCCCAGCCCAGGGTCTCGTGGCCAGCAGGTGAGGTGCCCCACCAGTGCTCGGTGTCTCTGAGCTCATCTGCAGGTGCCAAAGTCCTGTTTGTCAGTGCCTCAGCTTCCCCTGAGCAGGCAGAGCTGTCTGCATCCTGCAGCAGCTCTCCATCCCCTCTGGCCGAGGGTCGGGCCACTGCTGCTCCTTTGACCCAGTGCCTCCAAGGGTCTGCTTGCGTCCAGCCCAGCTTCTATGATTTTCATTCCACTTCCAGGTCTCTGTGAATGACATGAAAAGGAACTCCTTAAAGATGGTTCCCTCGATTTAGGGATTGGGCAAGAGTTCCCAAAGCCAAAGCATCAGGACCTTGCTACAGCCAGGCTGTTTGGGTGGAAACTTCAAACTGCATTAGCTCTAATTTCCACCTTAGCAATATGAGGTTGGAAGAAATGGGTTCAGTGGATTCTGAGTGGGTGCCCTGGGCTCTGAGTGGGTGCCCTGGGCTCAGAGTGGGTGATTTCAGAATCCTGGAAGTCTTTGTATTTCTTTGTTTCCAAGCTTCCTACAAACCTAGACATGATGTGCTGCAAGGTTTATGTTCATGGTCTAGGAGAGCAGCATTTTCCGAGCAATCAGATACTGAACCCAAAACATGTTTTCCCCACGGATTCTCCAAACCCCTCTCCCCACCTCCAGCACAGGGAAGACAGAATCCCATCCTAGTGAGGCATTGCTCCAGCTCTGGAGAAACCTGCTAGTAACTGAGGAGACTCAGACCGAAGAGAATACCTGTTACTGTGGAACAACAATGGGGTGACGGTAACTTTCTCACCAGGGATGACACTTCAGGGATTTTTGAAGATTATCTTCCTCCTAATATTGCCTGAATTTGTCCCTCTCTCCTCCCTCTTCCACCCTGCCATCTAGGAACAGCCCGAAGGAACCACCCTGGTAAAGGAGGAAGGGGACAGAGATGAGAGCAAGCAGGAGCCTGACGTCATCTATGAGACCAACTGCCAGTGGGAGGGCTGCTCTCGGGAGTTTGACACACAGGAGCAGCTGGTGCACGTGAGTGAACGGTCCCGGGAGCTGGGCTGAACCCACTGCGTGACCTTTTCCATGGGGTCAGCCTTCGTGACCCTGCGCCGAGTCAAGTTTCTTAGCTAGCAGCGTTGCAAACTGGAGAGGGCTTTCTGGCTCCCCGAGAATAAAGAAAACGAGCTGCGGTGCTTGACCTGTTCACTCAGCTAAAGCTTAGTGTAAAATTCAATAAAGTCTTCAATAGAGAGTGTAATGACTCTGATCCACTAAGCCAGAAAACACTATTTTGAGTCAGCGACTTTGATGGTTATTGAGTAATAGTAAGCTGGACATGAATTATTATTAAGCTTTTAACCAAGCTTGATTCTCCTTTCCAAGAACAAGGCCTGATGGCGGGGGGAGGAAGGTGGGGGAGGCTCCTTTTTTCCCATTCTGTCCTCCTCTCTCATGGACTGTCCGCAGCTCTCCCAGCCGTTAGCCTGTCTGAAGATGGTGGATCCTGGCGGGTCACCGTTAGCTCAGCTTTCTGACCAAGGGCCAGCCCTTGCAAGGCTAATCGTTTCAGCAGGAAAGTGACATGTATTTCAAAGTGTGTTTAATGAGGACGGCCGAAAGCCGCCGCGCGGCCAGTTACAGCACACCCGGTTCAGAAGCCGTCCCGCTCTCTGGCCGTGTGTTGTTCCCGCTGTGCCGGGCCCTCCGCCTGCACCTCCTGATGAGACGTTTCCCTTTGTCGGGCTGCACTTCATCCAGTACTCAGCACTCAGGCCAGCGGAGTCTCCCTAGTAAATGGGCCCGGGAACAGCTAGATGGAGGCATTTAGATAATCAGGAATGAGGGCTGGAGGCTGTTCTGTGCAGAAGGCTTGGAGTCCCATTAAGGCATTCAGGATGCTTTACTTAGTGTGGCAGTTCCATAAGCTTTCAATACGATGGAAAATCGGACAAAGAAGATTTTGTCCCACCTCCCCTCAGCCACACCGCACGTGCAGACTCACACAAGCACACACACACATGCAGTCGCTCCAATCTCTGTCAGTTATGTTAACTTGTTATTAGATGATCCACATTTCTTGGTGACCCTCCTCCATTTAAACGTGGTAGTTATCAAATTCTTCTATAGAATTATAGAATTAGAGCATTCCTCCCAAATGCTTCAAGTCCACAGGAGTTCTGGACTGTCCCCTGCGGCTTTGCCCATCCTAGGTAATATAGACCACCGCTGCAAGCACATTCTGGGGTTAAATATCTGGCTGGCCATGTTTGAGATTCATTATATTCAAAATGTTTGGGGGATTTAGCATGACATCAACTGAATCTCCCCATTGCTATTTTGTTTGTAATCATGTCTTAAAATTTTAGAGGAAAACTTACAGATTTCTCAGCACAGCAAGGAGGTAGAAAGTCAGATGTTTTTAATTAAGGTACATTTCCATGAACTTAATTTGATTCTTTCTCTTTAATTTGATGCAAGTATTATTTTTAAGCCAAGCTCAACTTAATGGTTCTTTATTCTTGCTGGCTGTTTTAATAGTAACCACAGGCATTGTAATGCTAAGAGGGAAAGAAGTTTGGAATTTTTCTTTGTGTGGAGGCAATGTCCCCAAAGAGTGGAGTGGAGCATGCTAGGAATACTCTTCTGTGAGGTAATGAGTGAACACACAAATTCAGACAATTTGTGTTTGTATGAAGAATGGGACAAGAATGGGACAAGTGCTACTTGCCTTTTTAAAAACTGAATTAATGTATTGTAACATTCTATGTTTTAGGTATAATGCTGTATTTAGGTGTGATACTGTATAATACTGTAAAATATCTATATTTATAGTAGTATATAAAACTAAAAATCTAGAGCCACCTTTCATCATATACTTGTCTCACCTGTTTTACCCTCTCCTTTCTTTTAGTAACTAATCTTATAGTCTAAACATTTATTTCAGCTTACTTTATTTTTTTATGTATCATATTTGAGAAAAATCATAGGATATTTAGCTTTCTCTGGCTGGCATATTTCACTAATACCGTAGGTTCATGGGTATGTTGCTGCAGATGGCAGAATTCCATCTTTTTGCAGTAGCTTAGTAGCATTCTCTAGTATATATATGCCACATCTTCTTTACCCAATTTTCTACTATTGGGCATTTAGGAAGTTATAAATTAATTAAGGTACCTTTTAATTAAGGAAATTATAATGTTGAAACTGGAAATTATAAATAATGCTGCAGTAAACATGGACGTATGCATATTTCTTTGAAGTAGTGTTTTTGGATTTGGGAAATAAATACATTAGATGGGGGTAACTGTGTTGTGCAGAATTTTTTATAAATATTTAGTGGACTCTCCAGTCTCCCCAGTTCATCTTCTATCCTTTGGAGAGTGAAGCTGTCTGGAGATGCTTTCTATAGATAAGCCATTATAGTTTCAAGGACTTCTGTGGTCATGGTTCAGCTGTTACAGATGACGAATGAAAGAGACACTTTACTCTTTATTCTAAATCTACATGTCAAATGAATTGCATTCATTAGAAGACTAGTTTGAGGGAGCATTATGGGGAGTGAGGCAGTAAAAACCTTTTTAGAAATTGCTTTATGTGGGCATGTTGGAAGGGTGGTGAATATTATAGGTATTTATGTATAATTTATATTTCAAAAGATTTTAGGTGGTGGTTATGTTTTAATTGAGAGATCTGAATCCTTTTAGGGTAAAACTGCTAAAATAGTCAACTACAGTAGTTTTTTTTTTTCAGCTTGAGTGTCCCCACTGTATTTTAAAGAGGCTACATGTGAAAACTGGGTAAATGCTGGCCATGGTATGACAGTAGGGTGCCCGTCAGTAGGCAAGGGGGAATCATGGGAAGGAATCCAGGTTAGAAGAGGACCATAGCTGTTAAAAGGCTTAGGAACAAAAAATTAAACAAATCATATTTTGTTTTCATCCAATATTTTTACAAAATAAGAAATAAAATACGGAGATAAAAAATTAAGTCCAAATCAACTGTAATAATATTCATGTCATGATTAGAAAAGAATCTAATATGCCCCCTTTCTGATACTAGTTTTAGTCTGAGATAAAGTCTGTGGGTAACTTAATTAACTTCATTAAAATTTTGACTTACAAGAACATAAGCAAAGCCACAGTTTCTGTCACTAACTCCCACCTCTTCATCACGGTACGCAATATGGGTGTTCTGTATCTGTGTGTTGGATGCGCTGGGTTCTTCCCATTCCAGGCATGTCTGCTCCCATCCTCAGGGGCCTGGTTTAGGTTAGAGGCTTTATTTGATTGAGTGAACTGGATATACTTCAAGTCCACCTGATTACTTTGGTACTAGAGGGGGGGAAATGCCAGTTGCAAAATCTACATTCTTAGGATCTGAGGGAAGTTGGAACTGTTTCTGTTGCTATGGGACATTTTGTGACTCGGTTAAATTTTGCTGCTACCTGCAACTAAGAGGTGAGACGTCAGAGCTTTCTTGGGGCTCTGCCTTATTTACAGCCTGGCCATTCTTTGGCTCCCTCTCACAGTTAATAGAAAGATTCATGATTCTTCATGGCTGTCTATCTCGTGTCTGACAGTCCCGACTCCCTGCTAAAGCAAGTCACTATCTATAATTGATATCCTCTGTGGAATGGGGTACTCGCTGCAATTGAAGGGCTTTGCTGAAAGCTCTTAAATCCTGACAAGTTCTCCCCTTGTTCTGGCCCAGTCGTTGAGCTGCATGGGTGGAATTCCAGAGTTAGTTGAACTTGGTGCAAAGAGAGACATGTGATTCACACCAGCAAATCACAGAACTGACGAGTAGGATGAGGACCCAGCTGACTTTGTCTGCCAGGCAGTGTCATTTCCGGTGTAAAGCACTTAGTGTTCTCTTGAAAAGATTACCTCATCCTGTTACTGTCCCAGCAGATGGGCTAAAGGCTGCCTTTTCCTTCTCCTCGCCTTTATTTTAGGACCCTGTATTTCTCCAACTGTGTGTTTATTCTGAATTTGCTGTGGGGTCTTTATCATCGACATTTAATTAATTTATCTTCCCAGGAAGATAATTATAATTTGGCTTACTTACTCTTAGGCTAGTATTAAATTTGTCATAAATTTGCTTATATGCCCAGAAGCTAAGAGGAAGATATATATATATTTATATATAATTAGTTCTTATTGTGGTTGGGCCCTTTCTTATTGCCATTCAAAGCAGGGAAAAGAGAAGAAGAGAAATCTGTAGTACAAAAATTGAATTCTAAAGTACCTTTGATTAATAATAAATTTATTCTTGATTTGTTATGATACAAGTGTTTTCTCTCTCCTTTGACATTTGAAATAAATAATTTAACATTTAAAAATAAGTTGAGAAGTTCATATTTTTCTTTCAGTTCTGAATGAGTGAGACTGTTTGCTGCCATACATTTTATGTTACAGATAATGTGAATTAATCTTAAATTAGAATTAGTTTCTGAAAGTTGTAAAATATTGATGCTCAAGGTCTTGTTTTTAATGTTTTATATATATATATATTTATATAGGATCTGACTTCTATTGTTACGTTAAATGAGTTATTTCAGTCTTCTGGCTGGGGTTTCTCATACTGGAGTGGCTGTGGTCCTGAGACCCATCTCCCACCCTCCATCCTTCTGTCCTGAACCAGCCTTTGACTTTCAGGTGACAAACACACAGGAAACTCGCACAGCATGTGCACAAGCTCCTGCACGGATTTCTGAATCAAGCACAGTTGTCTTCTGAATGACCCTGTGGAGGCCACCTGTGTTTTAAAAAGCTTTTAAAAAAAAATAGGACAGGAGTAAATGGGAAGAGTGTGGGCTAGTGGCTCAGCCAGCCCTGAGAACATCCCTTGCAGGATCTGAGAGAATAAAAAGGATAATGATCACCCCAAGTGTCGGCTCCCTTCTAGGACCTTCCCTCTGTTTGTTTCAGTGATCGTGTCTGCTGAAAGACAGCACACGCGGCAGTGCTGTCCTTCCAAGACCTTTACAAAGCCGAATCACTTTTCAATAGTTTTATTACCCACCCTGGTTCCAGCAGGCGGCCCTGTGGGGCGGGCCCTTCGCACTACATTGTGGGGTGTTTCCTTCCCTCTGTGAGGGGCTAAACGTGAGTTGTATTTACATCAGCTCCAGTGTCAGCTGGGTGGCACTTAAGGCGCCTGTTCTCCATTTTAAGCATGTGTCAAGAAAATCCACCTTTTTGTGAAGTGATTAACCACCTATTTGGATTTGAAATGCTTTCATATGCTGCAAATTTTGATCACTAAAAAAGCATGCTGAAGTTTCCTTTATCAGAGGAGTGCAGTCAAAATCCCCTTTGCTGCCATTTGAAAGCAAATTCTCTACATAGGCGACAGAAAAAGCAAGGGTGTTCCTTTAATATTATAGAGATTTAGATGTAAGGAAAGCACATCTAATCTGTGAAGAATTGATGCATCAGTTGAAATGCAAAGAAGAGGAGGAGGTGGGAAAGACATTATTTTCATATTAATACCGTGATCCTACATTTGCATTTTAAATGTTTTCTATCTCATTTTGATCCCTTTGCAAAACTTGTATTATATTTCCTTTCCTAAGAGAAAATTGTATTTAATGTATGATAGGAGTGTCAGATATGAGGCAGAAATTAGTTTTGTGGGCACATAAAATCTAAACGAATGAGTGGAGATTTTGATCTTCTTTTCCCTACTTGGACTTGCTAGTTAATTTAGTTCCTCTTAATTATTTGGAAATACTGCATGTAAAATGCAGACTAAGAAATACCTACTTCAAAGCCCTCCTTGGACAGCTATGCCTCAAGGGCCACATTCTCCTGCATCACCCCTTGCATTGCACCTGCAGAAAGTCTCCTCTGAAGATCTTTGGAGAGGAGTCTGAGTGGAGTTGTGGGTCCACAAAGGACAGCCCCTAGGGCAGGGATGACTCCCCAGAGCTGCCTGGCCTAGAGAATGCTGCTTTCTCACCACACTGTGAAATGGCCGTGGAAACAAATGCTGTCCCCAGCATCCAGGGCCAGACAGAGATCCCTTGCAGTAGAGCTGACAAGAGCTAGACAGTGTGGAAGGGGCACCCCATCTGCGCCCCACTTGTTTTCTGTGTTTTGTAGGGGAGTGGGCGGCCAGTGATGCTGTGTGGGCTCAGAGGCTGAGTTCTTATTCCTTGCCACTGCACTAGGATATGCACTTGAGGGAATCTGGGACCTTGATCTCTTCCCCTGCAGATCTGAGGGGATTAGCCAAGACCTTGTTTTTCTTTCATGATAGCAAAGGAAAGACTCCAGTGGGGTTGCTGTTAGGGTAGAGAAGGGGAGTAAATCTCACGCAGGCACCATTGACATGCAGAGTGGCAGAGTGGTGAGCCATGGCAGGTTCCAGAGGAGATGTGGATCTGCCATGTCTTTCCTAGGGTCCATCCAGCCACACTCCAGGACCCATCCAGGGTCAGTGTGGTGGACTGTTCTAGGTATACTCATTACTTGAATAATTAAAATTTTCCATCTACTTTTGTGACTAAAGCTTTGCATAAGAATACTTCATCAAAAGCATTTTGTAAAGTGGGAACCAGAGTGATAGTACAGATAGTACATTGAGTGCTCATACCTAGCACCCCATATGGTCACACAAGCACGGCTAGATTGTCCGAGTGCAGAGTTGGGAGTAAGCCCTGAGCACAAGAACAGTGTGTGTGTGTATAATATATAAATATATATATGATATAAAATTTTTGGCCTGAGTAACTGTACCATCCATCAATTCTTTGATTCTGAACTCTACTATCAGTCCTTTGGAGTAAGCTACTTAGACCCATTGTAAAAGAGGGGAAACGGTCCCTTTGGCTAGGCTGACATGCCCCGACTTGGCTGCCTCTTGTTTGTGAGTCAGCATGGCCAGCTAAGCCTCTCCTCTCTGGAGAAAGCCTGTGCCCACCACTCCGTGTTTATAGTGGACATGGCAGCAGCATGTCTTGTGTCGGGAAGAGATGCAGCAGCCTGGCACCAGCCCAGAGTATGGGGTCGAGCTTCTCAGGGCTCACTGGGGACGAGGACAGGGGAGTTGGGAAAGGCTGCTGGGAGTTAAAATCCACACGCAGGTGAGCTTGTGGGGTGCATCGCGGGCTGTGCAACTGTGTGGGCCCCACTCTGCCCTGGGAGTGGTCCCAGCTGGCTCCAAGGCTTGTTCTTTTCCCAAGGTGCGGCATGATACTCTCTGGGAGATAAGGGTAAGTCACTGGCTTCAAGGGCAGGGAAGTTTGGGAATATATATACTCATTGGGCACTTCATTCTTTGTATGAAGTGAGGAGTGTAAATGTATGCTGTATACATTTGGGTTCATGTGCTGCATATAAAGATTTTGTTAGGTTTGTGGGCGCCATGTGGGCGGCATTTCCATGTGAATCAACCTTTTCTCCATGCTGATGAGCGTATTCATGGACCTTTGAGAAAGCTGGGAAGGTGGGGCTGGAGTGATAGGAAAGTGGGGGAGATTCTAGCCTTGCATGTGGCCGACTCAGATTCGATCCCCACCACCTTGGATGGTTCCCCCTAACATTGCCACGAGTGATCTCTGAGTTGCAGAGCCAGGAATCAGCCCTGGACATCACTGGGTGTGGCCCCCAGTAAGACCAAGAAGGCTCGTGGGCCTGTTTCTGGCTCCCCAGATCCCCTCTCTCCCTCTCCCTGGCACTGTGTGAGCTTCAGAGCCGCAGCCTGTCCTGTGTCCCTTGTGCTGACTAGGAGCTGACATCTGCAGAGTCTTTGCTGGCGACCCTAGACAAGGACTTTCAGCCGGGCCCAGCGAGGCAGAGAAAGCCTTGTTACGGGGTCACACCCTGTGCCTCTCTGCTGCATCCCAGGAGTCCCTTTATCCCTTTGTTACAACTAAAATGCTCTCAGAAATTGTCAAATGGCAAACTGTTCCCAGTTCTGCCCCAAATATTTCTTCGTTAGTGTGGTGACTAACTCCAACAAAGCCAAAGGAATTTTATTTGTACTTGAAGATAAATTTACTCTTGTTTGAATGTGCCTTGGAAAGATCGGACTCAAAGAAAAAGAAAACTGTTTAATCCATGTGCATGGGGGTGTCTGCAAACAAACATGCGTGTGCACATACGTGCTTGTGGTGGGGAGACACAGCTGATCAGCTCAGACACACTCATATCCTGAGATGAGAAGTAGCCAAGCCTTAGTCTTGCTGTAGAAATTCCATCTTGGTGTTTTGCTTCATTTTGTTTTTTACTTTTTGTTTTTCCAGAGCAAGGGATGTCACTGCAACTCCTGAAATAATGCCGAGTAGGGCCGAGTAGGGCTTGGAGTCTGATTCCTACTTGGACATAAAACTCAGCTCCAGAACAGAAATCAATTTTCTAATGCAAGGACTTCTGACAATTCAGAGACATTGAGGCTTGTCTGAAGTTAGCTAAATACTGTCATAGTGCTATTTTATGCTTCATTCTTTTTTTCTTCTTTCTCTGTTTGATTGTACATTGGTGTTCAATGCAGGTGTATGCAATCAAGTGCTTTTACCCCTGTACTATGTCCGAGACCCTACTTTTAAGTCCCCGAGAGTTAATGTTGACCAGAGAACTATGCCTTCCATAACCTCAGAGACTATCCATAGCCAAGACTTCTAGTGCAGTGTTCCCCCCAGACCCCATTGCAAGTGTTAGATGTTAATCAGTGAGTGGGGGTATGCAGGGAGTATTGAATGGGTGTTGGAAGTTTATCTTTTATTTCAACAGGCATCACAGAACTGCTTCTGATTTTGAGTAAGTAGCCACACAAGCTTTACTCCCAGTGTCTCTTCTGTAGAGTGAAGATAACAGTATTTTCATTACAGGTTTTTTTGTTTGTGAGGATAGAATGAGTTCATATAATAGAAATGCTTGTAAACACTAAACCAGTAATCACATGTAAGGAAAACCATGATCCAGGATCTAGGATGCTCATAAATCCTGTTAACTGAAGGATGGAGACATTAAGGAAGCTTAAAATCGAAATAAGAAATGAGTGTGTCCCTGGAGGCTGTCGATCTTGTCTGCCGCAATGTATCACCACCACCTGGTGGCCACTATGGGAATTGCAGGCATAATGTTGAGAAGAATTCTCCTTCCCATCAGGCGTGTGGAACTGGGATCTGGCAGAAACAGGCCCTAGTGCAGGTACTGCCCTCTGACTGTCTCTGAATAAGGGAACCGGGGCAGGTTGGTTGGAGAGTCAGGAAGGCTGTTGGGAACACCGCAGCCAACAGGCAATGTGGTGGGGAAGATGACGCAGAGGAAGGACAGCGTGATCTTCGCTGCTGGGGCCCGGGCGTGCCTTGACCCAGGGCAGTGCTCTGAGACAGTGAGCACTTGGAGAGGAGTCGGGGTGTCTGGGGCCAGCTGACAGGAGATGAGTTAATGGATACAGGAAGAGCAGGAGATTCGTCTGTGATAATAGCCAATGCAGTGAAAGGGGTGGCCTGGGCATTTCCATGGTCAGAAATGTCACTGCAGAATGATCCGTTCTAGGCTTTCTGGTGACACAGTTAGGACAGAATCCCAGTATTTGGAAGTAGAGACTGTGCGGGGTGGGGGCCTGGGGCCCTTTCTCAGTGCTCGGGCTACTGGACTGTGCCGGCTGTGAACCCTGCAGAGGAGGGCGGGTGTGTGCGGGCAGTGCCATGGGCTACCTTGGGTTGGCCTTTGCCCGGGCCTGGAGCTAAAGGCTCATCCCTGTGCTGCGGGAGACGTGGGGAGGACAGGAGGGAGGCTCCAGAGTAGAAGGGGTTCTCAGCGATACTATTTGGACTCGGAAGGCACTTGTGGACTTACTTCACAGCATCACACTGATCACCGGGAGCTCTTGGGGTACCACAGCGCCAGCTCAGCACCCAAGTGGACTCTGCTGGGTGAGCCCCCGCCCCACTCCGCACCTGAGACGTTCCACGGCCACGTCTGTCTGTGACGTGTGAAAGGCCCACCAGCTTGGCAGCCAGCCCACTAATGAAGCTTCTTTTTTCTCATAACTTTTTTCTTTTTATAATTTTTTGGATGCTTTTATTGCATCATTGACATTTTTTAAAGTGTCTTCCTAGCAGGAATCACAAGGTTGGCCCCGCAGCGCACTGAGTTTACCTGGGAGCCTCACCGACCCTGCAGTGTCTGGATTGCCATGCTGCTTCCGATCAACCTCAGCGCAGGGGCTGCGTCCCCAGAGCTGGAGACACCAGCCTGAGCTCTGATGAGTCTGACTCATCTCCCCAGTGACTCCCTCAAAGGCACCCCGAGTGCTGGCCCTGTGCTCTGCTGCCAGTGAGCTGCAAGCACACAGGTCCCATCCCATGAGAGAGTGGTCAGCCTGCCCTCAAGGGTCAGCCTGCAGTGAGAGAGTGGTCAGCGTGCCTGCAAGGGTCACCCTGCAGCGAAAGAGTGGTCAGCCTGCCTTCAAGGGTCAGCTGCAGTGAGAGGGGTCACCCTGTCTGCAAGGGTCAGCCTGTAGCAAGAGAGCAGTCAGCCTTCCAGCAAGGGTCAGCCTGCAGTGAGAGAGCGGTCAGCCTGACTGCAAGGGTCAGCCTGCAGCAAGAGTGGTGAGCCTGCCTCCAAGGGTCAGCCTGCGGTGAAAGCAGTCACCTTGTCTGCAAGGGTCAGCCTGCAGTAGGTGGTCAACCTGCCCACAAGTGTCAGCTTGCAGCATGAAAGCAGTCAGCCTGCCCTCAAGGGTCAGTCTGCAGCAAGAGTGGTCAGCCTGTCTGCAAGGGTCAGCCTGCAAATGACATACAGCCCATACTGCCCTGCTCCGTGTTCCACAGACTCCCTGGAGTCTCAGGTCCCAGACATTCGCCTTCTGGCAGCAGCTCTAATTGCTAACATTCAGATTTGGGGGACATTTTCTGATCAAGGAGAGATTATTCTTCTTATCAGTCTAGACCATCTCATTTTAAGATGAAAGATTTGGGGGGAATTACAGACATCGGCTCCTACAAAGCTTTTTGTCGATTGGCAACTCAAAAAGAAAGTGTGATTTATTAACGTCCAACGATCAACCAGTTCTGAGAGATGGTCGAGGGCTAGCCCGGCTGATGTGGGAAGTCGCATGAGGAAGCCGCCTTTCTCTGCCGCTCCAGCCCCGGGTTACACCAAGAGATGCAGCGTCTCCATTGCGTGCTCTGCGCCAGGGAGGGGAGGAGCAAGGGGGGCTCTGAAATCCATCTTGGCACTGCCTTTCTACAGTAGTTTGCTGATAAGCCGGCAAAGGAAAGATTAATAAGGAGGCTTGGCGCTATCAGTACCTGCGTGTCGATTCTTTGTAACAGGCTGTCTGTTCAGCATGGAAATTATTGATTAAATAAAAATTGCTATTAGATTGGGATGTGATCCATAATCACGAACAATGGCGGACATTCCTCTCTCAGAGCCTGGCCCATGCATCAAGTTGTTCCTCTCCCCCTCGGCTGTGATTTATATTGTGATGACACTGAGCTCGTTAGGTCGGTCCTTGCTGCAGGAAGCGGACGGCACTGGGCCTGCTCACACTGGCAGGGGAGGGCAGCGGAGACCGTGCAGAGGGACAGTGATGGAAATGATGCGGAGGGACAGTTATTTACAATAAGTAAATAGAAATGAAAGGATCTGCTCAGGGTCTGGCCAGGTCATTCATTTGCAAAGTTTTTTTTTTTTAACTTACAAAGTTTTAAAAATTATTATAGGAAAATACAAATAATGTAAAACTTAATGTTTGATTTTTCTGCTTTTTTGAGATATAATTGATGGTAGGCCTTTATATATTTAAAATTTGTGAAGTGATGATGGGATATATGTTCATATGTGTGTATACACTGAGCACAGCCACATACCACTACCTTACATACTCACCTTTGCCTCCATGAGCCCCTCATCCTCGCTGTTTCTGAGGGGGCCATGCCTGACTACGCTCAGGGCTTCCTCCGTGCAGGCAGTGCTCAGGGGAACATAGTGGTGCTGTGGAGCAAATGGGGGTCTTTGGGTTCAAGGCAGGCACCCTCCTTCCCTCTTGAGCATTCCTCACCATAGGGCTGGAGCGATAGCACTGCGGGTAGAACATTTGCCTTGCACACGGCCCATCCGGGCTCTATTCCTCCATCCCTTTGGGAGAGCCCTGCAAGATACCGAGAGTATCCCACCCACACAACAGAGCCTGGCAAACTACCTGTGGCATATTCGATATGCCAAAACAGTAACAACAAATCTCACAATGGAGCCGTTACTGGTGCCCACTCAAGCAAATCGATGAACGGTGGGACAACAGTGCTACAAATAAAGTTAGTGTCTTCTAACCAGTACCTACCCAGTTTCCCCCTCCCTCCCATTGACAATCACTGTTCTATGAGATCTGCTTTATTGTTCTTTACCACGTGTAAGTGATATCTCCATTGCATTTGCCTTTCTGTGACATATTTCATTTAGCACAGTGCCTCCAGGTTCATCTACTCTGTCACAAATAGAATTCTTTTTTTATAGCTAAGTAATATTCCAGGGTGTGTGGATTGTCTGTTAATCCTTTGACTCAGGCATCTGTTGACAATGGGCGCTTGTGTTGTTTCTGTTTCCATATCTTGACCATTTTGAATGTTAACATGGTTGTGAAGATACTGCTTTGAGATCACGAGTTCATTATGCAGAGCGGATTGCTAGGTCACATGATAGTTCTGCTTTAAGTGTTTGGGGAATCTCTGTACTGTTTCTCATAATGGTTGCCTCAGTTTACATACAACCAATCGTGCACAAGAGTTTCCTATTATCCTCTTCTAGCCCACACTACCATGAACCCAGAGCCATTTGTTTATGCTTCCCCCTTCCTTCGGCTTGCAGTCCTGACCACATCTCTGTCCCTCCACAGTTCTTTCTCTTAATGGGGAGAGGTGCCTCATGTTTGCTTTATTACCCACATTTTGACTGTAATTTGGATACTGTTGGGAGTAAACCTAGGTCTATCACAAAATTTAGACCGCTTTATCAAAACAGAGGCAACATCCTCATTTAGAGGTAGATTCTTGGCTTAGGGTAAAGTTCATGACCCCACTATAACATGCATTTGTCTTTTTCTTTCTACTGGACATATAGTATTAATTACATTAAATTCATGGCAGAAAGCACAGCAAAAGAAGGCAGGATGTTTGATTTTGAAACTGGAAGCTTTCTAGACTACCCTACTTCCGACTTTACTTTTCTAGCTCTTCTTTAAGCCATAGCCCTTCCATGGGAGAAGGCAGAGGTAGCCCGTGGTGGGAAGGTCAGCAGGCCTTCCCTCACTGTCCTCTGCACTCGCAGTGTCAGTGTTAGGTGCTAGATGTCACTACACAGCCAGTCCATAACCCAGGAAGATCTGGATTCCATGACAACTTTAGAGGTTATGTCTTATGGAGAGTGGGTGCAGCACAGTCCTGGGGAAGAGGATAGTGTGGGTAAGACTCATGTGCCCTGCACCCCGTCCACTGACAGGATGAGGCACTCAGGATGCTGGGGGTCAGAGAAAGAGGAGGTACAGGTGAGGGCTTCCCATAGTTTCACTGCGGGGAGAGCAGAACAGCTGGGTACAGGACCACTGGCCCTCCTCTTCGTGCTCTCAGGAGATGGAGTAGAGGGTGCATCGACAATTCTGGTGCGGATTGACCTCCTGGGACCACCATCACATCCATGGACCAGATACGAAGTGAGCAAAGGAAATGTGCTACCAGCTGAAATGGTCGTAAAGACCATGGCTGGTGATGGGGACCAGAGGCAGGAGTGATGCAGAATCTCTCATGAACATAGATCTCTCTGTCCCCAGAGAACTGAGACCTCTTACACACGTGCATGGTCCAATGTCCAATGTCAGAGATATCCGAACAGTCATAAATAGTGGGAGACCGAAGGTGCTGAGTGTCATTCTGCAAGGAAATGAATTCTAAGGGGACAGAGAAATAGCACAGCAGGTAGGGCACTTGTCTTTTATATAGCTGACCTGGGTTTCATCCCTGGCACCCCAGTATAGTCCCCTGAGCACTGTGGGAGTGATCCCTGGGCTCAGAGTCAGGAATCAGCCATAAGCATCACTGGTTGTGGCTCCTACCCTCAAAAATAAATAAATTAATAACGGGGGAAAGAAATTCTAAAAGTACAGGCAGAGTGTTTTTATTTGAGCTATTTGAGTCAATTATTTTCTACATTATAGAAGAAACGGTATTTTTATTGTTCATACTTGAAATAGCAATCACCGGGGTTTTTGTGCTCAATAAAAACAAATCATGAGCAGTCAGGCTGATTAATTTCTCTGAAAATATCTTTGGACTGATTGTTTAGGAAAATGCAGGAAATATGTGCTGGGATTCCAGCGAAGTATTTAATAAGCAACCTTGGCCAAGAGGAGAATGATGAATATTTAAACAGCAGTTTGGACTTGTAGTCATTGGATGGATGCTAAGGAATGGCTTTAGTCTAGAGAAAGCGCTTTCTAGAAGTAGGCTGTTGGGCTTGGCTCCCTGCCCTGTTTTACTGAACAATTCGATGTTTGTTTCCGGAACAAAGTCACAGAGAGCAATTATCATCAAAGTTGTTTATAAGGAATTTTCAAATCCAGTTAATTACTAAATCAGGGTTCTTAACGATCTTGAAAAATCAAAACACTGGAATAGCTCCAAGGAGATTAAAAATTATGATAATAACATAGGGCCTTTAATTAACTATAAATTTACTTTTACTAGGCACTGAGATTAGCCACTTAAACTAATGGGATTGTGAAGTACAGAAATGGGAGTACGCTCTTTTAGAATTATGCTCAAACTGTTTCTGGAAAATAGCATTCAGCCCCGCCTCTGCATTCTAAAGGTACTGATTTACAGTTACTGGATCAAGCAAAAATAAGATCCCAAACATGCCTTGTTAAGAGGGGTTGATAAAACCAGTGGCGTGGTGTGCAGGAAGAATTCTATGCTGAAGTTCAACTCTCTTTCTTACGGAGAGAGGGGCATGATAGTAGGGAGTAGGTGATAGTGAGGGTAAGTCAGATGTGTGGAAGAAGGATTTGCTGTGAGATCATGGATCTGGCGCATGAAACCATAAGGAAACAGATTTAGGCCGACCTAACAATGGAAGCTGGACAGTGTGTTGATCCTAAGTGGAAGAGGGTATTTAAACTGGAGTTTATATGAGAGGTGAGCAGAAGGGATATCTCTGAGGCCACTGTCACACCTGAGACTTCCATACCTGACATACTCGTTCTCTCCTGGACCTCACATGTGACTCTCAAGTCAGTGGTGACAGTTTAGCATTTGTTCTTAAATAAGACTAATTAAATCAGCATGATTTCATAATAGTTCCAACAGTCTTTCCTCTATTTTGGATACTCTCTTCCTTTACTTATTAAAAGATTATTAAACATAGTGCTAATTAATAAGGTGAATTAGACTGAACACGCTTTGAAAAATTGAGCCTCTGTGTTCCTCAGATAAACTAAGATAATTATTTAGGGGCCTAAGGCCAAAGACTTGCTTTATATTCGCAAGCATCCAGAACCTTGGATTTTTAATTTGCCTCACTTTGTTTCAGTATCAGTAGCCCTGCTGTGGTCATTATATGAGAAGTTTCTTTCAAATTTTTATTAATTTTATTGATTATTAATATTGTTTTTATTCACCAAACAATATTTATTAATATTGTTTTCATTTAACCATTTTATTCATGGTTTGGGCGGTCCTATCTAGTGGTCCTTTGGGCTGACTCTACACCCAGGGATCATTCCTGGAGGGCTCAGGAACCGTATAAGCAGTGGGGTATCGAACTCTGGACAGCTATGTTCAAAGTCAGGGCCCTCCTTGCTCTATTCTTGCTCCAGCCCTACTGAAACACTTTTTGACCGTCTCCTAATATCTATTTATAAGAATACAAATAGAAGTGTACATATTGTGTTTAGAGGCTACCTTGCAGACTGGTCAGTGTCTACACTTTGGCCTTGTCTAGTCATCCTGCAACCTCAGTTGGAAGGTCATATTTTCTGGAAAGTTTCAGGGTCTTCCTGGCTAGAACGCAGGACTTGGGGCCCGCTGCCTGCATCATCCTTCTCCCTGCCGCTGCCCCTGCTCCGGCTCTGACCACCTCTCTCTCCCCAGAAGCTCAATTTCAGCTCTGGGATAGTGCGTATTTGAGTGGTGGTATGATTTGTGGTTATGGGGTGGGACCCCAAGAAGTATCCAGGCACCATTAACAGACTCAGGATCTCTTTCACCAGCAACTGGCTATTTGCAGTTAACAAAGAAGGGCCTCAGGCATGCAGTGCCCTCGCCCCTGAATGGCTGTGACTGAGAGAAGTTTCAGTGACCTTCTGGGTTAGCTTCATAGCCTGTGTCACAGAAATAGCCAGGGCAGGGCAGGCTCCTGATGGTTCCCCTCAAAGGGCCTTTTAACACACTGACTGATCACAGAGGACTAGAGAGTGCTCAGGGCGCCAGCATTTATTTTGTTTTCAAAGCATCCTGCTTCCCTGCAACTCTGGCACACTCGTGATATTTTCAAACCTGTAATTTGGCTCCTGGGATTAAATGCTTTGTCTGTGCTCATAAAATGCTATAAAACTTCTGGCTTCTATAGATCCATTTAAACTCAAAGAGTCAGTTTGTTCCAACATGCTGCATGCTTCTTTCCAAAAATTTTAAAATTGCAACGCAGTGTAAAATTAAGAGGGTTGTGTGTATGGGGGGATGGATGGCGATAATTAAACATATGTAATTAATGTGGTACATAATGGCCTCTCATATTAATTTCCATAGCCCCAGTACTGTTTCCTTCCATATCCTTCCCAGCCTAATGGCCCCTTAATTCTTATCAGGCAACCAGAACCACACCGTGGGCTGGGCCATCGGATTTGGTTACTGTTTGGACTACTACTCTTATAGAATCCACAGAACTTCCTCCAGGTCTTTCCCCAAGTTCCCATCACATCTGAGTGGCCTTTCCTCACCAGCCTGTAGAAAAGGATATGTGTGTCTCCCTTCACCTTACTCTGCCTTTACATTTTTACACATATCACAGTCTAAAACATTAATTTTATGTTTGCTTATTGTATTATCTGCCTTCCATAGCAAAGCTCTAAACTCCATAAAATAAGAAAGTTATTTCTCCAGTGCTATTCTTTCAGGACCAAGATTGTCTGCCATGTGATATATAGATTTTCTGTGCATAGTGTTGAGTAAACTTAAAAATTGATTAATAATTTATTTTTTCCTCAGCACAGTGGCTAGAGAAATCTATTTATGTGTTTGAATGTGGGCTATGAAGAATAGTTTTACTCAGGTATGCATGTTGCTACCCTTTCACCATTTATCAGTCTATTCTGAAAATAGATGTCAGGGTTTAAGATATGGTGAATGCTGTATTGATCTGTAGAAGTTGGTTTTTGAGCCATCTCTCTGGCTGCTAAGGTAGTGTTTGAAGTTGAGAATACACTCAATGTGCTGGATTTGTGTTTTGTGTACTACTTTAATCATAGGGATACATACATCAAAGGGATACAAATGAGGATGACAATCATCATTATTGTTATTATTTACATAAATTATGTGTTCCTGATCTGTATTACTTTTTTCATATATTATCTTTAAAACAAGGAAGCTAAGTTAAACAGGTCAGATTTTGGGTGATTTTAATTTTGCTTAAAAGAATATATCAATGGGATTTTAACTTCAATGTATTAAACAATTTAAGAGAGATTTATACTCTCTAAAAGTTCAGGTTTTTTCATGTAGGAATGGAGTATTTTTTTAAAACAATTGCACTTTGAAAACTTAGTCTTCTCGATATTCACCTTTCTTTCCCATGCCCAGCATAAATCATTTTCAACCATTGGTCATTGCATTTGTAGAAAGGACGCTAGGCTTTGGGGCTTCTCCGTCGTGCCTCTGCATGCTCTTGTGGTGCTTGTGAACACAGTGTCTTGTGCAGGGTCAGGCAGGCCGTGGCCCTGCGCTGGGATACTGCCCATCTCCGGATGGCTGTCTAGTGTATTCATTATCTCGGGCATCAGAATTCTACACTGTCATCTGCAAGTAGGAATGATTGTCTTTTCTTTCTAATAGAGACATGTTTTGTTTCTGTTTCATAGCATGGGGATGATTTCTTGGAATGGTTTCAGATAATATTTTCAAATTTTTGTATTGAATCACTGTGAGATAGACCATTACAAAGCTTTTCATGACTGGGTTTCAGTCACACAGTACTCGAACAGCCACCCCTCCACAGGTGCACATTTCCCATTTCCCAGCACCAGTGTCCCCAGGTTCCCTCCCATCACCCCTCACCCCCACCCCCAACCAGCCTCTATGGTAGACATTTTTCTTCCCTCTCTCCTCTCTCCTCTCCCTCCTTCCCTGCTTCCCTCCCTCCCTCTCTCTCTCTCTCTCTCTCTCTCTCTCTCTCTCTCTCTCTCTCTCTCTCTCTCTCTCTCTCTCTCTCATTTCCCCCTCCCTTGTGGGCATTGTGGTTTGCAGTACAAATACTGAAAAGTTATCAAGAATATCTCTTTATGGGGCTGGAGGGATAGTACAGCAGGTAGGGCGTTTTCCTTGCACGTGGCCAATCCAGGTTTGATTCCCAGCATCCCACATGATCCCCTGAGCACCGCCAGGAGTACTTCCTAAGTGCAAAGCCAGGAGTAACCCCTGAGCATCATTCCCAGCTATTATTGTCATATTTGTCTCTTCTCTGTCTTACCTACCCTCTACCATACACTTGTGGTTGATTCCAACCATTGACCAGTCTCATAGCCCCTGTTTTCCCTGGTTATGCATATTAGTCTTCTACAATATGTTTTTTATATACAACAAATGAATGTAGTTATTCTATATCTGTCCATCTCCTTCTCACTCATTTCACTCAGCATGACACTCTCTGTATCCATCCATTTATAGGCAAATTTCATGACTTATTTTTTCCTAACAGTTGTGTAATATTCCATTGTGTGGATGTAACATAGTTTCTTTATCCATTCCTCTATTCTCAGCACTCAGGTTATTTTCAGATTCTGGCTATTGTAAACAGTGCTGTAATGAACATAGGAGTGCAGATGGCGTTTCTGCTGTGTGTTTTGGGAGCTCCTAGGATCTCTTCCCAGAAGTGGTATTGCTGGGTCAAATGGGAGCACAATTTCTAGTGCTTTGAGAAATGTCCATATTTTTTCCAAAAATGCTGGACCAGTAAGCGTTCCCACCAACAATGAAGGAGAGTCCCTTTCTCCCCACATCCGCACCAACACTGGTTGCTTTTATTCTTTTGGATGTGTGCCAGTCTCCGTGGTGTGAGATGATAGCTCATTGTTGTTTTGACCTGCAACTTCCTGATGATTAGTGATGAAGAGCATATTTTCGTGTGCCTTTTGGCCATTTGAATCTCTTCTTTGAGAAAATTTCTGTTCATTTCTTTGCCCCATTTTTTGATGGTGTTGGATGTTCTTTTCTTGTAGAGTTCAACCAGTGCCTTGTATATCTTTGATATTAACTCCTTATCAGAAGGGTATTGGGTGAATAACCTTTCCCATTTCATAGGCTGTCTTTGTATCTTAATCACTGTTATTTTTTTGAGGTGAGAAGCTTAGTTTAATATAGTCCCATTTGTTTCATTGCTTCCACTTGTTTGGTCAGTGATGTTTCATCTTTGCAGATTCCTTTAGCTTCAATATTGAGGAGGGTTTTGCTTAAATTTTCTTCATGTGCCTTATGGATTTGGGTCTGATGTTGAGGTCTTTAATCCATTTTGATCTGACTTTTCTGCCTCGCATTAGATAGAAGTCTGAGTCCATCTTTTTTTGTTATCCAGTTTTGCCAGCACCACTGGTTAAAGAGTTTTTCCTTGTTCCACTTCATATTTCTTGCTCCCTTATCAAAGATTAAATGATAATATATTTGAGGGTATGTGTCAGGATATTCAACTCTATTCCATTGGCCTGTAGGTCTGTTATTTCAATACCATGCTGTTTTAATGATTACCGTTTTGTAGTACAGTTTGAAGTTGGGAAATGTGATGCCTCCCATCTTATTTTTTAAAAGAATTTCTTTAGATATTCATTGGGATTTATGTTCCATATGAATTTTAAGACTATTTGTTCAATTTCTTTGAAAAATGTTATAGATATCCTTATGGCAACCGCAGTGAATCTGTATAATGCTTTGGGAAGTATTGCTATTTTGACAATGCTAATTCTCCAAAACCATGAACAGAGGATGTGTCTCCATTTCCTATGTTTTATTTTATTTCTTGAAATGATAGTTTTTAGTTTTCTTTGTATCGGTCCATTACCTCCTTATTTAAGCTGATTCTGAGGTCCTTGATTTTCTGAGGCACTATTGTGAACGGGATTGTTTTTTTCATATCAATTTCTTCTCTTTAATTATTTGAAAATAGGGAAGCCAGGGATCTTTGAGTATTGATTTTGTAACCTGACAATTTATTATACAAATAATTTTTTTCTAGGAGCCCTTGCTAGAGACTTTAGGGCTTTCTAAGTATAGTATAATGGTATCTGCAAAAGTGAGAGCTTGAATTCTTCCTTTCCTATCTGATGCCTTTGATATTTTTATCTAACTAATTTGCCTAACTGCTATGGCAAGTACTTCCAGTACTATATTGAAGAAAAGTGGTGAGAGTGGTCATCCTTGCCTTGTCCCTGATCTTAAAGGGAAGGCTCTTAGTTTTTTTTCTCCATTGAGAATAATGCTTGTCGTGGGCTTGTGGTAGATGGCTTTGGCTATATTGAGGAAAGCTCCTTAAATTACTGTTTTGTTGAGATTTTTCAACCTAAACAGGTGATGGATCTTGTCAAATTATTTCTGTGCATCTATTGATATATTTTTTAACTTTTTATTTTTTGTTAATTCACCGTGAGGTACAGTAACAAAAAGTTCATGTTTGAACTTCAATCATACGGTCATCAAACACCCATCCCTTCACCAATACATGTTTTCCATCACCCAAATCCCCAGTGTCCTACACCTCCCCCTGCCAGTGTGGCAGACAATTTGCAGAATATTATTTTTCTACTTAAGTTACCTTCAATATTTCGAGACCAGTCCTACCACTCCTCATATCTGCCAAAAATGAAATTGCTAGACAGTGTGTTTTGTATTGTTTGTTATGGATATAATATAATGTTTCATGGCTACAAGAGCAGTCACACACTCTAGGAATTCTAAGATCTTAATAATTAGGGTCTGAAGACATTGCTGCTGCAAGTCTCGTTTGTATGTCTCTGGATCATGGCCACATGGGAGCTTAAGTAGGCTGTGGATGGATGTGGTGTCATCTCGGCATCCCATCGGGGTGGGAGGAAGGAGGGCCCACTCCTCCCCTGTGCTGCGATACTTGGGATTTACTGCAACTCGGACCTGTGCTTCTTGCCGGCTTCTAGAAAATGGCGACCGCTGGAGCTCTTAGAGGGCAGGCGGAGGGACAACACCTGCCCCCGTATGGAGCGGCCCAGTGGAGAAGGCCTCTTGCAAAGTCCTGGGCCATCCCTGCCACAAGTTGCTGAGATCAGAGATTCCTTTGTGTCTATTGATATGGTTTTATTTTTTATTGATATGATGTTGATTGACTTGCAAATTTTAAACCATCCTAACCATCCTTGCATCCCCAGGATGAATTCCCTTGAGTCATGGTGTATGATCTTTCTGATGAGTTGTTGTATTCTATTTGCTAATATTTTATTGAGGATCTTTGCATCTGTGTTCATCATGGATATCAGCCTTTAACTTTCTTTTGGGGGATACCTCTGTCTGCTTTTGGTATCAGGGTGATATGTGCCTCATAGAAACTGGAATGTTTCTTCAATTTCTAAAAAGCTTGAAAAGAACTGGCAATAGGTTCTCTCTAAAGGTTTGGAAGAATTCACTAGTGAATTTATCTGGGCCTGGGATTTTGTTTTTGGAAAGATTTTTGATTATAGTTTCAATTTCCTTGATAACAATATGTCTGTTCACATATTCCATATCATCTCCCATAAAGCCATGGGAGGTTATAGGAATCAAGGAATTTATTAATTTCTTCTCAATTCTCTTGTTTCATGGCATACAGACTCTCAAAATAATCTCTGATGATCTTTTGAATTTTGTGGTTTCTTTTATGATGTTCTCCCTTTCATTTCTGATTCAGTTTATTAGGGTTCTCTCTTTCTTTGTGAGTCTTGCTCATGGTATATCAATCATATTTATTTTTTCATAGAACCAGCTCTTGGTTTCATTAATCTTTTGAATTGTTTTTTTTTTGGAATCCAGCTCATTGATTTCTGCTCTGTTTTATTATTTCTTTCCTCCTCCCTGGTTTGGGGTCCTTTTGTTAGTCATTTTCTAATATCTTAAGCTGTGAAGTCAAGTTATTTATGTGGGCCCTTTCTTCTTTCCTGATGAATGCTTGCAGAACTATAACTTTCCCCTTAACACTGTTTTGCTGTGTCCCACAAGTTCTGGTAGCTCGTGTCTTCATTCTCATTTGTTTCCAGGAAGCTTTTGATTTCTTCCTTGATTTTCTTTCTAACCCACTAATTTTTGTGCATTGAGCTATTTAATTTCCAGGTGTTTAATTTGATTCTCTGTTTCTGTGTTTGATTAACTTCTATTTTCATTGCATCATGGTCTGAAAAAATAGTTGATACAACTTCTATATTTCTGATTCTATTGAGGTATGTTTTATGGCCCAGAATGTAGTATATCTTGGAAATTGTTCCATGTACATTGGAGAAAAATGTGTATTGGGATTTGGGGGGATGGAAAGCCCTGTGTATATCCACTAGCCCTCTCTCTTCCATTTCTTCCTTCAGAGCCAGTACTTCCTAGCTTAATTTTAATCTCGTTGATCTGTCAAGAAGTTACAAGGCAGTGTTCAAATCTCTGACTACTGTTGTGTTGCTACCAATGTCCTCTTTGAAGTTTCTTAGCAGTTGTATTAAGTATTTTTCAGGCCCCTCATTTGGTACATACATATATTAGAGTGTAATTTCTCCTGATGTACAAATACCTTGATTATTTAAAAAAAATGGCCTTTGCTGCCCCTTCTAATCTTTTTCAGCCTTAAATTTATGTTGTCCAATACTAGTATGGCCACCCTGGCTTTTTTGAAGAAGTTGTTTCTTTGAAGACTAATTTTTCATCCTTTGACTTTGACTCTGTTTGCTCTGACTTGTAAGCAGCAGAATGTTGGGCTTAGTTTTTTAATACATTTTGCCACTCTGTGTCTCCTAATTGGTGCATTTAGTTCATTGACATTGAGAGAGATTATTGTCATGGGGTTGTGTGCCATCTTTCTGTAGAAGTATATTTGTGGGATTTGTCTTGCAAAATACAATGACCCCTACAGCCCTTCTTTTAAGGTTAGTTTTGAGTCTGTAAAGTTTTTGAGTTGTTGTTTGTCTATGGAGTAGTGTATCATTCCTTTGAGTCTGAATGAGTTTAGCCTGATAAAGTATTCTTGGTGAGGCTTTCATTTAATTTAGTTTTTTTCCACTATATCCCACTACTATCTTCAGGCTTGTATGGTTTTGTGTGATAAGTCCACTGTAGATCTAAGGGGTGCTCCTCAGTATGTGATTTCCTTCTTTGACTTTGCTGCTTGCAGTATTTTGTCTCTATCTGTGGTATTCATCATTCTGAATTGGATATGTTTTGGAGTCCTTCTATTAGGGTCTCTTTTAGCTGGTACCCTTCGGGCTTCTTGGATCTGGATGTCTGCATTCTCCAGCTCTGAGAATCTCACCAAAGATATCTTTAGCTGTTACTACCTCATTGAGGTTGCCTCACTGTCCTGGTACTCCAATAATTCTTATGTTGTTTCTCTTGAATTCAGTCTCTTACTCACCCTTGAGCTATTTTGAGGTCTTTTCCCATTGTTTGTTGTTGCCTGTATGCTTTCTGCAGGTCATCTTCAAGCTCACTGATTCTGTCTTTGGCAGTTGTTATTCTATGGTTGAGTGCACCCACTGAGCTTTTAATTTCATCTACCAAATTTATTAATGACATTTCTGTTTGTAGATTTCTTATTTCTTCTCTTATTTCTTCCTGTATTTTATTGACTGTCCATTCCACTGTTTTTTTCATATCCTCCTGTATTTTCTTGGATGTCCATTCCACTGTTTATTTGACTTTATTAAATATCCATACCATTTCATCTCTGAATTCTTTGTCAAAGAGATAGTGTATGTGGGTATTCCCTATTGAGGCTTCAGGGCTCTTTTCTTCCTCTATTCCTCATGGTGGGGGTCTACACTGTTTCCCCATGATACTGTTGTAGTCTGAAGGTGGATCCCTCCAGATCACTATCAGTGTCCCCTCTGATTGCCAAGGAGGACTCTGGATGAACTGGGTTGATAGTGGTCTTCTCTTTCCTCTTCAAGGATATTACCTTCCTCTTTGGTGCTCCTTTTTGACTACATGGGGCTGCAAGCACTAATTCAGGGGATGTGTTCTTTTGGATTTGGTTTGTGCAGATTCTTGTGTTCACCATTATTTTGGTGAGTTTGGGGTTTATTTTGATTGGAATAGGCTAGTGGACTACTGGCCTAATGTTGTTGGGATAGACAGGGCCCTCATAATAGTTTGTTAAAGGAAGCTGAGTATAGGTCCAATACACTATGTAAATAGAAAATTATTGCGACTTCTGGCCCGAAGGCCACGCCCCTGATGCCAGTGTACCTGTGGGTGGAAGAGTTCTGCATTGTGCAGATCCTGGGTTATAGTTCCAGTCCCACTTGTAACACACTTCTAAAACTGCAGTTGTTCCTTCTTGCCTAGCAGCTCCTTTGGGCACCTGTGGCTGTAGAGGGGCCTTCCACTTGCTGTAACTTCTCCTCACCCTGCCTGGTCATAGATAATTCTAACAGAGCTGTTTTCCTTGCTTGCATATGGTGTTATGAGGAATGTATCTGGTGCTCAACCTTTATGGAATCTGTTGGCTTGATTTAAGATGGTTAGTACACGTGATGCATAGCCCTTATTTCTGTTCTCAATTTTTAAGAGTTTATATTTAATAATCATAGTTACTAGATTGCATTTTGTCTCTAAAGAGATTGCCTTCTACCTTATTTCACTGTCAATCTAGAATACGCCACAATGAGTTATTTTTAGGTCATGTTACTATACTTACTTTGTTTAGTTTTTTAATGATTTCCATTTAAATTTTACTTTGTGCCTTTGTTTAAAGTTTAATATGGTTTTCTTGGATTATTTTGGCTTTCTTCTCTGATATCTAAATAACCATTTATATATATTATTATTGCTATTAATGCTGCTTAAATCCCAGCAATGCTAAGTGCTAGGCACTGTTCAGAGTCTGTGTTAGCTCATAGGATCTACTCAACAGTCTAATGAGATAAATATTACTATTCTCACTTTATAAGTGAAGGAGAAACCCAAGTCACAGAGAGTTTTGGTCACTGGCCCCATGTCAATGACAGTTACTAGTTGAGTGAGACTTGTCATTCTTTACATCCTTCACACCTCTGGTCCTGGGGCTTCATTTATTAACACATTTAAGCTGTGTGTATTTTATTTTCTATGTTTAAAGATTTTAGGCTATGCGATTTCTGCTTTTTTATTGTTGATTATTTTCTTGGTGTGAGTAGATTTATCTTGATATTTATCTTGACTAAATTTAAAACAATCTGAGCCATTTATTCACTGTTTCTGATGGCTTTATTAACTATGTCTTTGTATTTACTAATTTCTTCACTTATTTTGCCAGCAACTGATACTGATATGTTAGGTCTTGTATTCTTAGCTCTATTATTCATATTTTAAAGATTTTTTTATGAACAAAAGCATTGATTTACTTTAAATTTACCCTTTTAACAGTTAAAAGCAATTTCTTTACTCAATTTAAATCATTTTGCCATAAAATTTTATTTTCAAGGTTACTACCACTTACCAGTTTCAAGTTTACTATCACTAATTTAGTATCCACCCATTTTCAAAACTTCTCTATAGTTTTGTAACAAATAGTTAACATTAATGATAACACTGACTTTATTGTAAGGTTTTTAATTGTGTTTATAATCATCTAAGAAATTTCACCTGTAGTGGATAAGTCAGAGACATTTAATTTGGATGTATATTTCTATATCTTTTAAAAATTCTTCCCTCTTTAGGTGTGTATGTGCCTTATTTTCTTTATTTTATATGATCCTTATTTTACCATGGTTAAGCTGAAAATAAATGCATTGTTTTCAATATTTGTGTATTTACTAAATGCATTATTTAATGCATACTTTCTAATTATTGAAAAATAACCCCACCTATGGAGGACTAGTAATTTATCGCTTTTCAAATTGTGGCCCTTCCAATCGTGTTTCTTTCTTGAGACCTGCCTTCCTATCACTTGACCCCAAGTCTTGCTACAGCACATTTTGTGTTATTTTCATGTGTGGCCCTCAGATTATTTTGGGGTCCCACAAGGAAACACAGGACCACTGATTTAGAAATTCTGACTTAAATAATAATTCTTTCCCTTTTTATTCTCACTCCCCTTTACAGTAAAGTAGTGCTTATAGACTTAATTATTACTGCACACTGGTTGTTTCATGATGTAAGTCTCCTTGTTCATAATTTTTCTTTACCTTGAAAACTTCTCAACCACATTTTCTGCTTTGCTTTGTGTTAAGTTGACTAAAGAGCTTTACCCTCTTCTATAAAGACTTCACATTCTTGAGAATTCTCCCTCCTCACCCCATCTTCTTGTTGGCAGGACAAAATTTTATAAATAACTACATTAGTGACAATGGAAATAGGTCAAGTATTTTGGAAAGAAATTTTATTTATACTCATACATTTTAGAATCAATCAGTCAATATACCAAGAAATATATTTCAGAGTCAATCAACTCCCAAATATATTAGGAGCATAGCATTAACAGTCTTTTAGTATTTAAGCAAAGAAATATTGCTCTACAGTAAAATATGAAAGTTTATAGGGAAATAGAAAAGTAAGTAATTCATTGGGTGGAGTGATAGCACAGTGGGAAGGGTGTTTGCCTTGCACTCAGCCAACCTGGGTTCAATTCCTCCGTCCCTCTCAGAGAGACCAACAAGCTACTGAGAGTATCCGCCCACATGGCAAAGCCTGGCAAGTTACCCGTGGCATATTCAGTATGCAAAAAACAGTAACAAAAAGTCTCACAATGGAGACATTACTGGTGCCTGCTCAAGCAAATCTATGATCAACGGGATGACAGTGATGCATACATTTTACTATTTTCCAAAACATACTTTGCAGGACATTAGTTCTAAGAGATATTGGTAAGGTATAGTAAAAAAGATTTTTAAATAAAGTGAGTTCATCTTATTACAGACTTTGTATTGATAAATTCTTTCTCCTTTGGAGACCTTGGGAAACTTCATTGTGCTGCAAAGTTTGTTGCCTTTCCCACTTGAAGATTTTATGCAGGCACCTGTTTACTTTTGTGCTAGTTGGGAGCAGCACACAAATATTTCTGTTTTTTCTCCAGTTGATTTTTCAATTCAGTATTTTAAACCTCTGTTTTGATTCTGAATCTCTAACTGTTTTTCCCTTTTTTCTCAAGGAGAGAAAAATGTTGAGTGACAAAATGGGTTGTCAAGAATGTTCTTGACAATTGTCTGTGAATAAGCAGTGTGATTAATGGATCTGGTGATGGTGCAACTTCCCATTTCAGCCTTTTAATGTTTTAAAGTTTACTTTTTTCCATTAATTTATTTTATATTGTTTGTTTTGTTATTTCTATATAACAGATATCTAGTGTATTCCTAGATAGAAATATACTCGTTGAGTTAAAAATAAAAAAGAAATTTTAAAAGGTATAGGTTGAGAAATCTCTCTCTTTTCTTAGCAGCTAATTTTGAGCTCCCTCCACATTTATAGCTGTTTTTGATCTCTGGAAGCCCTTCATGGGTATATAAGCAAACACAAATACGCTCCCTCTGTGTAAGATATTACAGATAGAAACAATGGCATGCATCTGGCTCAGCCCAGATCCTGTTTAATCCCTGTTTCCATGGCTAGTTGGCAGGCAGGCCTGCACCTCTGTGTGGCTGAGGTGGAATGTTCTTTCCGCTTTATGTCTAGGTAGAGATTGCTTAGTTCCTTCCTCTTTAATACAGCTTATTCTGAAGCACTCCACCATCAGGCGCACCCTTCAGCTTCATTACCACTTACCTGGGATGTCAACATGTGCCTGTTCAAGCCTTTTGTGGCATTTTGGCATTGTTACCAATTTGGTGTTTGAGTATGTTACCAATGACTGTTTTTTCTGAAAAGTTTGGTGCTGTCAATTTTGTGTTTGAGTACACCAGTATAGTAGGATATAGGCACCCCACAACCATCAGCCACAGATAGGAGTAGGTGGGAATGACCCTTCTTTAAAAGAGTTTGAGAACCATTGACATATGCTTGGAGATGAAGTGTCTGAAAGTGAAGATGAGAGTTGCTAATGTGAGCAGAGAAAGCACTGGACAGCTCAGCGTAGACTTGGCTAACGAAGGCATTTGATGGCTCACTCTTCAAAGCCCTGTTCTTCCTGGAACACATGTCTCACTTGCTTCTCTGTTCCTCTGCTTGCTAACTTCCACTCTGGAGAAGCCTATGTCCTCTCTTGAACACATTCCCCCTCTTTCTCTCTTCTCACATTTTTCTAAATAAGTTTTGTCCAATTAAAGCTACCTTTTGGGACTGGAGCGATAGCACAGCAGGTAGGGCATTTGCTTTGCATGCGGCCAACCCGGGTTTGCTTCCCAGCATCCCATATGGTATTGTGAGCACCACCAGGAGTAATTCCTGAGTGCAGAGCCAGGAGTAACCACAGTGCATTACCAGGTGTGACCCAAAAAGAAAAGAAAACTACCTTGCTTCGTTCACTTTTGTATTCTTATGAAATTGTTTTCTGTGAGAGAAAGACATTGGAACTGAAATGCTTGTGCTGAGGTTGGAACCTGATCTAGGTCAGGCATTTCCCCAAGTGCTGGTAGCCAAGGGGGCTAAGAAGTGAGGACACATTCTGCTTGTGTCTACAGCCCTTGCTCCCCACAGACACCAGGTATAGTGGTGGAACTGTCATCTGGTTTAGTTTCTGGAAAAAAATATGGAGGCTCATCACAAACCTAATAATAAGGTCCGTATGACCCAGTGGGCTGGAGTGATAGCACAGCGGTTGGGCATTCGCCTTTCATGTGGCCGACCCGAGTTCGATTCCTCCGCCCCTCTCGGAGAGCTCGGCAAGCTACTGAGAGTATTGAATGGCAGAGCCTGGCAAGCTACCCATACGTATTAGATATGCCAAAAAACAGTAACAATAAGTCTTTCAATGAGAGACATTACTGGTGTCCGCTCGAACAAATCTGTGAGCAATGGGATGACAGTGGCAGTGACAGTATGACCCAATAAATTTATTTCATGACATCTACTTCAGAAGCACTGTATGACTGTCTGCATGTGTATATTTAAAGATAGAGCATGGATCTGTGGATTTACACATAGAGTGGTTTGGGAGATCATACTCTGCAGTGCTCAGTGCCTGGCTTTGTACTCAGGGATCATTCCTGGCTGGATCTGGGGAACATATGCTGCTCTTGGAAACCTGAACTGCAGTTTTCTACCTAACAAGACAAGCATCTTACCTCCCTGTACTCACTGTGGCCCTTGAGCACAGATATATTGATTTAAAAAGATGCATTGGCACTTCTATTTTCATATAGCCAAGATGTGAAAACAGCCAAAGGGTCAACAACAGCTGAACACTGAACAAAGGAATTGTCTGATAGATAGGCATGAGGGAATACTACTCAGCTGTGAGGAAAGGTGGAACTGTGCAGTTTCACTGAAACTCAGACAGAAGATATATTGATGAAATGAGCCAAAGGGAGAAGGAAAATGCCAAGTGATCTCACTTATATGTAAAGAATCGGAAGGAAGGAAGGGACGGAGGGACATGGGAGGGAGGAGCCTAGTTCCATAGTCATTGTAGCTCCAGTGACTTGGAACCAATAAATGCAATAAAATGAATTCAAAGCTTATTCTGCCTTTCACTTGGTCTATTATTTTGTATGTTTGTTTTATGTTTGAGATGTGAGTTCTGGTTCAGAAGACATGTCTATCACAGGGCAATACGTGATTCATCACTTACGTTTTAGTTAGGGACATGTAGCTCCTAATTCAACCCTGGCATGCTGAAACACTGCATTCATGGTATGCACCTTCTCTTCAGTAATAGAAGCTACTCACTAATCATTTTATTTACATACTAAATCGATTTCAAACTTTCTAAGTAACTTGTTATTAAATGTAGCAAACTTTGGCTACACTAGGGACAAGGCTTAAAAATTATGTGCCCTTCATATGTCATAAAGGCTGAAAAACTATATGGGAGAGAAGACAGACACAAATGAGCATTGAAGTAAATTGGAGTAAAAAAAGAGTGCTTTTAGGCAGAAAAGAAAGAAACAAAATAATTAAAGATGCTAGTTCAAATTTACCTCAAAGCTTTTCTTAAAAAAATATTGAGTTGACACTGGTGGTGGGATTGGTACTGGAACATTTTATGCCTGAAACTCAAAAATTTTTTAAGTGAGTTGATCCTCGATATCCAAAATTGATGGATGATTTGATAAGTAAACCTGAAGTTAAAAAAGTATCCATAGCTTGAGCATTAGGTTTGGTCTGTCTGTGTAATTTTAGGGAGCCTATATTATGTTAGTATTATTCAGAGTCTCTGCTAATAACATTAAATACTCTACTGAAATCGTGTGGTACATTGATTTATTTTGCTGCTAAAAGTATTGAATTTTATACTTCCTAGACAGATAAGAAATGTTAAAAGTAAGATATAAGAAGAGAAAATTTCATAACCAAGGGCTGTGGAATAGGCCCATGAATACTTCATGAGTTTTATGTAGCCTAAATCTTGCTATAGCTAGCAGTTGTCTACAAATCTTGGGCATCTTTGGAATTATTTTTCCAGGGTTTCGAATCTTTCTGTTAAGAAGCAGTAAAAGAACTACTTTTTTAAAATGTCTGAAGAAAATACTGTTCTCTGTCACATGCTTGGAATTTAAGCCTGCAGTCAGAATACCTCAGAAGAGGTGCCATATATTGATTACTTCAGCTCTCTCTGTTTACTTATAAAATAAATGAAGTCAGCTTTTGGCTTCTCTAAATCCCTAATGACCACTTCCATCATTTGTTTCCTTTTTCCAAACATTTCCCTAGATGGTAGAGCCAGCTGAATGACAGCACAATTCCTGAATTTCTGTTCCTTGCTTCTTGCCCATCTCCCCTCCCCAAACTGGAGTCTCAGTGGAGCAGGAATAGTGGAGCTGTCCCAACTCGAAGAGCATGTCATTCCCTCCAAGAAATAATCTGAGAGTTAGGCTGAGATAATCTTTTTCATGCATCTAGGTGGATGAACAGCCTCACTGCAGCTGCAGTGAAATATGAGGAAACAGAGATTATTGGATCATATTATGGATTCGTGTTACTCACTCGAGCACCATTTCCTGAGCACCTGCTGTGTGGAAGTCATGGTGAAGGCCTGTGGGGCACTGAGATGAAGGCGATAGAGTCTGTCTGTTCCCAAGCAGTCTGGAAGGAAGCAGCCAGACGCGTGCGGGATCAGACCATCCCGAGTACAGCGTGGAAGGCATCAGAGGAATCTCAATTGGGGGCAGAGTGAGGGCATGCTTAGTACCCCCTGGGATACCAGCTCTTCTCCTTTTTTCCTCTTTCTTTTTGAATTTCTACCATTGTATGCTTTCTTCTCTCTTGCTCATCTAATCAGATATATGCCAAGAGTGGTAGCGACTCTGATGCATTGTGATCTGGAATGGCTGTTGCCTGTGCCAGAATCGTTCACAGCATTCACTTTATAAAACATGGGCAGTGCCCACTCCTTGGTCACAGACAGGCCTGCAAGGCACCGTCAGCCTGGAAACTTGGCAGTCCCGCCATCTGCATAGTATTCCAGGGGTATTGTGTGACTCTTCCCATAGGGGAGTAGACTGAGTTTTGCAAGACATCACGTCTCATTCTTACCCTTGCCAAGCAGATGCAAGGCTGTACTTCTTTCCTGGGAGTTGGCATCTGGGCTTTGGATTCTAGTGTATGAAGACATCGGGGGAGGAAATGGTGCCACTTCCTGCCTTCTTAGCCACTGGACCTGAGGCTCAGTATGAGGGCCTGAACATGTGGTGTGGTGGCCCTGTGATGCTGGCGGTGGGGGCTGCAGTGCTGGAGTGGACTCGGGGTCAGACATGGCACTCGGGATCTTTCTGGCTCTTTAAAAAGTATTTGACTGGGGCTGGAGTGATAGCACAGCGGGTAGGGCGTTTGCCTTGCACGCGGCCGACCCGGGTTCGATTCCCAGCATCCCATATGGTCCCCTGAGCACCGCCAGGGGTAATTCCTGAGTGCAGAGCCAGGAGTGACCCTTGTGCATCGCCAGGTGTGACCCAAAAAGCAAAAAAAAAAAAAAAAAAAAAAAAAAAGTATTTGACTAACTGCATAAAAAGGATTGTTAACGCCCACACCACTTACAGCAAGGTTAGGGAGAGTCTCCCAGAGCTTGGCAGCAGGAACAAATGAAAACCCCAGCCCCTCCGACCATCATTTTATGACCCCGTGGACTTGAACAGGAAATCAAGAAGGACTTGTAAAATGCTGCATCCGCGAAGCTCAGCGTTTTGCTTTGCCGCACTTAACACAGACAGATGCATTGACTCAAATCGGAACAAGATGTGATCTTATGGAGAAAGAATCCTTCGAATATCATGTTACTTTCCCCTGAAAAGTCCCCTAAGCATGTATAAAATCCAGAAGACGGAGAGTTGAATATTGGAGAAAGCCTTTAAGGCTGCATTTACTTTCCTTGTATCATATTATATATACATATTCCAATTATGTCAGCGATTAAAAGCCTTCTCATGCTGCATTATGAACTGTTTCTGTGTTTGGGATTAGATAGCTTTCCCTCCCACCTCTCAGCTCCCCTATGGATTCCTTTTTTGTCCTAAGGGCAAATCCTTTCTCTTGTGTCAGCATTGTAATAAGGTAGGTTTTCCTCTCCCTGGGATATTGTGTCTGTTTCACTGTGTTTAAATTGATGCAGAAAGCTCTTCAGAGAAAAATATAGTATTTTCTTTGTCTATGAGCCAGCAGTTGACTAACCCATGGAGAATACTCTGTGTAGAGCATTTTTAAAGGTACAGATTGGTTATGTTGGAGCCCTTCATGCTTCGTGAAAGCCACAGAGAAAGCGCATTGGCCATGGGCCATGAGGACACCCTGTCCCTTGGGAAGTGGGGGTAGGAATCATTTTTCTCACTAATAGTTTTCAAATGAGAAAAATTAGTCCACTTTAATAATAATGGTTCAAGGCAGAAATAGTGGACTTACAGTTTATATGAATGTATATACATGTAACTTAAAGGTCTTTAGCTAACAAAAGTGAATTTCCTACAAATTTTAGTTCTCTTTCTGTCAACTGTGTGAAGTGTTAGCATCTGCCTCATGGGACTCAAACCACAATCCTTGATACCCCAAATAGCAAATTCACCATTCAAAATATGGCAGAATTTCTCTCAGATTTGATTATCTCTCTAGACTGCCAGTTAGACTTGGTTAACCTTTGTCATGCTGTACATTGGTTTGGAAGCACCCTTGAGTTCAAGATCCTTGAGTATATTTAAGTCTAACCCTTTTATTAGGCTCTTCCTGTAGAAATGCCAGTTATTCTTCCTTCATTTTTCTTTCTGTCCCTTCTTCCTCTTCCTTCTTTCCTTCCTTCTTCCTTTGGAGTATAGGTCATGCTGTCTTGTTTAGAACTTTCTGTAGTTATTAAGGAGCCCTTAAAGCCCAGGAACAAGAGCCCAGAGATTGGAGTGCATGCCTCATATATGGGAGACCTGGGTCTGACCCCTGTGACACACAGTCCCCTCAGAATTGCAAGGAGTCACCCCTAAGTACCAACCTGTGTGACACTAAAAAATTCTGAAAATTACTCCTTTAGGTGAACCTCTTTGTCTCTCTGTTTCTGAAAATGAACAAACTCAGTCTTAATCTTGAATGTTTTCCTTTATCTTCTTAGTTCCATGAATGTGTAAGTGAAAAGTCTAACCCTGGATTCTGTCCTTATCTATGTCACAGATACACAGCACACTGGGACACTAATTTGGACCCAGAGTGGCAGGAAAATGTTCCTATAGGAGATGAAGGATGAGGAGAATGATGTGGACACTGTGGCCAGGCATAGGACTTCACCTGACCAAAGATACACCAGTTCCCTGGAAAAAGAGAGGATAAGAGAAGGCAAGAATTACTTGAATGTTTTAGTTAGGGACATCTTCCTGGACAATGGGTCGACTTAAATCAATGAGAAGGACCTAGGTGAAGACAGCTTGGAAATGGGGTGCTAACCTTGACACTTTCTTAAAATATTCTCTTGATTTTTATGATGTGGTTGAGTTACCTGAAACATTAAGTGAACATTTGCAGGTAATTTAGATTATTGGTTTTCAACCGTTTTACACCTATTGACTTGAGGGTAAAAGTAACTGTTTTAGACCATATGAAAATCTAATGGTGCACTTTTGCTTTAAATATTCAGGTGACAATATTTGGGCCAAACATTGGGTTTCAATTAATTTCCATCTTGTTATTTTTTTGGAAAGTACATTCACTATTTTTTCCATATACATTGTTAAATTTCATAAACTTTTAACTAGCTTCTATACTATTTTGATTACATTGTATAAATGCTTAGTTCAGATGCAATGTGAAGACAATTATGAAAACCACCTATATTTTGGATGCACATGTTTGAAGGTCAAATGAAACTTTATAAGTTTCATGAATACTCAGTATATATTGGCCACATTTTCCTGAAAAATGTCCTTGGAAAAGCATATTTTATAGGACCAAGCCCCAAATTAAAAACACATTTTTAGTGATAAATTAGCACTTCTTGAGAAATGAAGTATTTTCTTTGGTGAAGAGGTAAAAGGCCAAGCAAAAAACTAAACAAAACAAACAGAAATGATTCAAATTTGAGGAAAGTTGCCTTTCCCAGGAATGTCTCCACCCGTGTGCTTAGTGCTAGGTGGGCTGATGGCCCGGTGTTTGGGGAGAACCACACATCACTTCACACACTCACACACATACACACATTCACATTAACTCACACATACATACATACACAAACTCACATATACATTCACACACAAACACACACATCCACACATACACTTACACAGAGATACATACACACATACACTCACACAAAACTCATACATACATACAATCACATTCACTTACACATGCACTCACACACAAACTCACACACAATCATATTCATACATACACTCACACAAACACACACTCACATATGAACACACACATACACACAAACTCATACACTTACTTCTATTTGAATCCAACCTTAGCACTGTATCTAATATACAGTGTCTTCCTTATTTATTTATTTCTTCAATTTGAACTCTATTTGAGAAATCTTACTTCCTTATTTCTGTTTCTTCAAACACTTTAGTCACGGTAGGGGGCAAAATTTCCATTACATTAATGAGATTTCCACAAGCAGATTAAAAAAAGGAAATATGCCCTTCAGTCATCTGTTACTTAACAGCATTGCATTAGGAAGAAATCTCTATATAAACTATCGACAAAAACAATAGCCAAGAGGCAAAATTCCAGTCAGAAAAGAGTAGCTTAATCATGAGAGTAACTTTGTCTTTTTTTCCTTTATCTGAAAATTTATTGAATTACTTCAAGAAAAACCTAAAGTAAAACATAAATGATTTTCTTTCTAGTCAGTGGAAAATAACATTGAAAATTGGGATTACCACTCAAAAACCAGTGTCTTAACCCTAAAGTTAAGGCAACATTGTCATGGCAGGCAAAACTAAATGATGAATTTCTTTCTGTTCATAATGAATAAGAACCAACTAAGATAATTGAATCATGTCATTGATGGCTCAAAACCTCAGTCTACCACTGTTATACTAAAGGACACTCCTTGGCAGCCCCTCAAGGAGTATTCTGATGCAGGGACTGACCAAATTTTAGAGTAGAAGAACCACAGGAAATTGCTTTTATTTCCTTTTGCTTTTGGTTCTCAAAAGTATGAACTTGCAAGCAAAGTTTGGTAGTGTGAAATCTGTGACCACTTCAGCTTTGTGTGTAGTATATCCAGCCACATATTCCTCCATCAAATGTTTATTGAGCATCTACTATAAGGTGGGCACTGTTTCAGCTGCCTTAGATACCTTACTGAGACCCCAGCCCCAGGGAAAATCACATTCTAGTGGCATGTGGGGGATAACAATAAATCATGAACAGTCTCTGTATGTAAATTATTATATTTTTAGGTGATAAGATCACAAGGAGAATGGAGAAGTATAGCTTGGTAACAAGTTCAGAGATGAGGAAGTTGCTTGATTAGGGTTGTGAGTAGGATCAGGAGCAAGTTGGGATATCAGTATTGTTAAGGTGATATTTGAAGAGAGACTTGAAGGAGGTGAGTTACTCTTGCCTGGTGGAGCCCCCACTAGATGTTTCCAGATCTTTCAGCTTGTCTGTCCTCTGGTGCTGTGATAGCCCCATCCAGCATGGTGATTATAAAGGGGCAATCTTCTTTACTTAAGCTGTCAATGGCTAATGTGTCCCCCAAATGCACTGGAGCGGAGTAGTTCTCACTGGCAGAGGTTAAGCCTCTGCTGGTGTTCTTGCCCTAAGTCTCTTCAAATATACCTCATATAACTGATGTATCACATCTTCTACAACTTCTTAAATTTTTTTTAAATTTTATTGAATATCCATGACCATTACAAAGCTATTCATGATTGAGTTTCAGTCACATAATGATCCAACACCCATCTTTCCTCCAGTGTACCAATGTTCCCCATCACCCTTCCACCACCCCCAACCCCCCAAGTCTGCCTCTGTGGTAGGCACCCCTGCTCCCTCCCTCCCTCTCTCTCTCTCTCACACACTCTCCTTTTGTGCATTATGGTTTGTAATACAGGCACTAGGAAGTCATAGTGTTTGGTTCGGTATTTTTATACTTCAGTATTTTATCTGGAAGGTAAGGCTGGTATAGCTTTTTTAACTGGGTGGAAACTTTGGGGTGTGGACATGACTGCCAAGGCTTCTCGAAGTAGAGGGGTGTGGGCAGAGGTACCCCACCCCTGCCCTAAGAAAGCCAAAACCCTCATACCTAAATTTTCAGCAGAGTATATCTCAGTAAAGTCCATTGGTGGAGTCCAGCAGGGGGCATTGGTGGTGATTTTGGATTGTGGAAGCAAGTGGAATTTGGGGGCTATTCTTGGGCAGGCACCAATCTGACTTGTCCCCCTCTGATTTACCCCAGTCTATTCAGCCATGCATGAATCCAATATTAACTGCTGCTTTTGATCTCTTTTGAGATTTATTTATGGGTCTCTGAAGCAAGGCCAATAAATGAGCTTATATAGCTGAGCCGGAGGTGGTTTGTGAATGTGGCTCCTACACACCTAACTATTGGCTGTTTATTCTCTTGGGCAACTTGGTCCTGAGTTGTTGGGGTCTGGCCAGAGGCACAGCGGCAACTTTGGCATCTTAGGAAGACTGAAGGCACCATTAGGGTACTGATGCACTCGTCCCACAGGTTCAGTTTTACCTGCTGGAGGCACCAAACCCTGCGCGTCTCCTACCATTTGCCATTCTCCTGAACACTGATGTCCATCATTTCCAGTTTTTCTTCATCCTGTGTACAATATATGTAAGTCAGGCACTTTCAAACTAGGCTTTGTTGGATCCTTAAAATTGTATGTATCAGGACACCAAGGACATGGCAGGGAATCGGGTAAGGAAGGAGCCTGTCCTCTTTCAGCTCCATCCTTTTTAATATTCTTCTTCTCCCCTGATTTTATTTTATTTTAATAAAGCAATTTACAGTAATTTACCACATTTAATACTCAACACCAGTCGTACCACTATAACACCTTCCCACCACCTTTAGTTACTCCCACACCACCCAAACCTGTCATGTAGAGTATAAAAACTCACATGGCCACTTTTGCGGTCGTGCACTCCAGGGATCCTGAGGTTTTAGGTAGGGTGATAAAACTTGTGGCGCTCTTGTGAGATTTATTTGTGAGTCTCTGGATCATGGCCATTAGTGAGTTTAAATAGCAGTGGGGGTGGTTCATGGGTGTGGCTTCCGGGCTCAGAAAAAAACAGGGATATGGGTGGAAGTCACCCATTCCTGAATTCACAAGAGCCTGGAGGTTTCTGTCACAAAAGCAGCATACCTGTCATTTTCAGCCAATTCATTCTCATTCATGAGGGACTCAACCTGAGCTTGTGGAGATTGGCTGTGAGCATGTTGACAGTTGGGTTCTACAGGTTTGCAGCTGCTGGGGCTCTGTTGGGGCAGGCGAAAGGACTTGCTCACCCCCCTCTGAGTGTCCTGGATGAAGTTCAGCCTGACGTGACATCTGGGGTCATTACTGCAGCTTGTGACTCACTTGTGAGATTTATTTGTGAGTCCTAATATTCTTTTTTTTTAATTTTTTATTGAATTACCATGTGGAAAGTTACAAAGCTTTCAGGCTTAAGTCTCAATTACACAATGCTCAAACACCCATCCCTCCACCAGTGCACATATTCCACCACCAAGATTTTTCCTCATTCTTGGGGATATCCTGAAGACATTTCTAATATGTCATTTCCTAGGCAGAAATAAAGTAACTCTCAAATTTGTTCTACTTTTAATGCTGCTCACTGATTCTTGCAAGCTAGAAATGTTGGTGATTCTTTTTGTTTGTTTTTTTTGGGGGGGCCAAATCTGGTTATGCTCATGGCTTACTTCTGGCTCTGGGATCACTCCTGATAGGGCTCAGGGGACCATATGGGATACCGAGGATTGAATTGGGCTTAGCTGTGCACAAGGCATGTGCCATGCCTGCGGTACCATCTCCATTGGTGACTCTTCTTTTAATTTACCATCCACAGATTATCCCAAAATATGTTATAAATCTAACACCTCATCCTATTCTGTGGTAACCCCTTAATTCAAGGTCTCAGCTCTCTTCTGGATGATTATAGCAGCTCCCAAGATGAGCTGGCTGCCTGGTTCCTCTTTGATACTATGCTAGAGTTGCTTCTTATAAACACAGAACTGATTTCTATCCTGTCTGGGGTCTGTATGCCAATGGTAATTTAGTACTGTCCCTGGGTTTCCCCCAAACTCACACTCACTCTACTGAATCATTTCCTCTCCCCTTATCCCTCAACCAAGCACCACATAGGTAAATGTACAAACATATGCTGTTCCTTGACCCCAGTCCTCCACAGCTCTAGTTTCTCCTAGGATGCACTTCTTTCCATGACACATTCCTGGCTTATTCTCTGCTCAGCTCACTTGCCTACTTCTAAGGTTTTCCTTAACTTTGCTTATAATTTACTACCATTTATTTCTCTCTAACTCCTCTTTTTTTCCTGTTTATCATGTCTTCTCAGGCACAGTGCCGTGTCTTACTCATTATTTGGTTTGTCCACAGAAAGAAAGAAATAAATCCCTGGGCTATCCAGTTTGGCTAAAGTTCCTTCTATAAACTGGGCATTCCACTGTCCTGAAATTTGAGAAAACAATTTAGAGGGGATAGAGGGTCAGTTCATGAGGTGAGGTGCTTGCTTTAGAGAAGGCACACCAATTTATAAGCATATCCCTAGTAAACAGTAAATCTTATTTTTTATAAATTTCTATGTACCTGCAATAAGTGACTAAGAATGAGAATCACACCACGTAACATGTACATTAGTTAAGAGTCATCAGAAAATGGCAAAATTCATTACTTTACATGTAGGAAAGCCTGTTAAAGATGTCTCAGGACTTCCTTAGTTGTTTCCCCTTGTTTTGGAAAGACTAACCCCGCCTGGAAAAGTTCTGGGCAATGTGTCTGCTAGCTTTCTGGGATTTGGAAATGTGAGAGAAGGAGGAATTTTTCTGGGTTACCAGGTTTGTTTGTTTGTTTGCTTATTTGGAAGCCACACCTGGCAGTGCTCAGGGCTTACTCCTGGCTCTGTGCTCCTGGCCCTTCCTGTTGGGGCTGAGGAGACCATGCCTGGTGTCAGGGATTAAACCTGGGTTAGATCTGGGCAAGGCTGTGCTCTCCCCACTGTGCTCTCTTTTTGACTCTGATTACCAACATTTACATTTCAATAGTTTTCATAACAGGAAAGCTGAGCTTTAAACAGTATTCCTTCCTGCATTCCTCCAGCTGATGTTGGGTAAGATCCAAGACATTCTTTCTCAGTCTTGCCTCTGCAGTGTTCAGGACAGTAACTGTCATGTCATAAATAAGCACAGACTTAACAGTGAATGAGTGAGTCAGCTCAGTGGGGACTTCTGGGCAGATTTCCAGAAGGGTAATTTTGCCTCTATGCCAGGCCGCTTCTTTCTCCCAGTACTTCTTGCGGTTTTTCTGTTTGTCTCATCAGCAGTCTCTACTCCCTGCCTGGCATACATGTCTTCACGTAATCTCTCTTTGACCAGTATGCTCTCTTAGCAATGTGATGGACAGGAGGCTTTCTAGAATAGGAAAGAACAGGGAGGTAGTTTGAATTGAGGTAGCAGAAAATATCTTTTCTATCCTACACCTTCAAAGGATTCAAGCACTTTCAGCAACATGGACGGATCTAGAGGATTCCATGACAAATGAACTCAGTCAGAATGATCTCTCATAAGTGGGACTTTTAAAGACAGTGAGGGAGCAATAGAGAGCCCAAGGCAGCAGAATGGAAGAACTGACTCACACAGTCAAGACAGGCTGGGGGTTTGGGAGGAGGGATATTGGGTTTCTTGGGGGAGGAAGGGGTACGCTGTGATGTGTGGAGTGTTGAAATTATGTGCATGGGAAACCATTAATAGCAGTGTAAACCAAGAATCTCAATAAAACATTAATTTAAAAGATTAGCAAACAATGAGAAAAAAAACCCTTTGGGGCCAGAGAAATAGTACAGCAGGTAGTATGCTGACCTTGCACAGGGAGAACCAAGTTCTGCTTCTGGCATCAAATGGTCCCCAGAGTCCCCAGGAGTGATCCTCAGTGCAGAGCCAGGAGGAAGCCCTGAGCACTGTCAGGTGTGACACAGAGACTCCCCAAATTAAAAAGAACAACTTCTGCCTTTAATCTATTCAAATGGATCATTTTAAGTTTAATATATTTTATTATATGGAATTATAGTTAATATACTTTATATTATAATAGAATATAATAATATTACTTTATTTCATATGCTATTATGCTAACAAATAATTTGATCATTAAAATTATGTCAAAACTTAGAAAATAGTGTGCAGCCTCAAGGACTAATTGTTGAAACAACAGAATCAGATTCCAGTAATGTGGAGGGACCATGGCTCCTTTTATACAACGGAGAACAGTCCTCTAACATTCTGAGTTAGATTTCAGCTTTAATTCATCTTTATTTTACTCTTACATTTTAAATTTTGAATAATTGCACTATATGTTTATGCTCTTCACATAGAGAAATGTATGTATGTTTAGGCCTCTTAATTATTATGATCATAACAATTATCAAGCAATTTATGTTCCTGGATAATGGAATTCATATGTCCCCCAAAGAAAAAAACATTTGAGTATGCTTTTGTATAAGAAGATTTTTTTAAAAGATGAATCTTCCTTTTTTTTCTTCCTGAGCTAGGAGTGTGTGTTAAAAACATTAAATATTCCATAAATAAGTGTCCAATTATAGTTGTACTTCTTGTACTATACAACTTGCCTTTCGAAGTTTTATAACAAAAGAAATGGTCATTTTGACAAGAAGTTGAAGGGTGCAGTCGCTGCAGGGAAACTGCCGAGTAAGCCTCCTGGATTTTCGTGAGTTTTCATGGCAGATCTCCAAGCCCACGAGCTGGGAGGATCTTAATGCTCTCGGACACAGCTCTGCTTCTGACATCCACTCTGCTGATCAGTATGATTGCTGTGGATAGAGATGCTTCCAGAGACACTGGGCCTGCAGAATAGCCCACACATGGGACTGCCTGAGTGAGGTGATCCTGAAAAGGGATGATTTTTCTGTGTCCATTGCCTGAAATCTCTGCCCTTGGCTATTTCCTGAGACTGGGAGTCAAATGGGGACCAGGAAAGTGGAGCTTACATCTTTGGAGCTACAGTTGGGGCCTGACAGTATTTATCATGTTTGGTAAATTTGTTCAGTGCAATGAGATGAACTAGACAATACCTTTTTGGAGATAGGTTTTCCAAATAGATGAAAAATCATGAACTATTTCATTCCATGCTTAAAGATTTACAATTATTTTTTTCTTGTTTATATTTAGTTTCTTCTTATTTTTTAAAATTATATGCTACTAAGTTCTTACTTGCTGAACTTTTTGTATCTTTTTGGTAATTAATCCCTGATTTTCTTAGAAGAGCTTATGTTTTTATTTTATTTTATTTTTATTTATGATGGAAACAAAAGTTGGTATTTTTTAAAAAATAAGAAAAACCCTAAGTGTGCCCAGTAACTTAGAAACAGTGTAAATACAGTCCTACAGTGCTTGGAGGGTGTGATCAAACCCCTTACATCTCTGTTTAAAATCTCAGCGAGATTTAATTACACCCTTTTAGGAAAGAAACTCTAAGAAAGTCTTTCACAAAAGCCACTTTATTAAACTGTAAGGGAAGCCTCTGAGAAGATTTATGTTTTTATAAAATGACTTAGACTTTGGAGAACCAAACTAAGAGAAAACACACTTTTACAGTTCCTGAAAGGAATTAAAGGCCCTTAACTCAAGAATGAGATTTTTGCCCCCTAAGGAATGTAAATAATGTTTATGCACACAACAAATATTTATATTTTGTTTTAAAAAATTCTTCTCAAAAGTTAAATCTTCCTTATGCATTAGGTCACCTTGCTTAGGATGCCCTTTCTTTCCAGCTAGTTATGGCCCACGTGTGCTTCTCCTGTGTGCCTTTGTGTCCAGCGCCCCCAGCTCCTGGGCAGGTGTCAAGGTGCATGTGCCAGTGTCGCAGTTTTATACACTTTTTTATGTCATTAAAAAATATTTTAGGTGCCTTGAGTTGCAATCCTGCAAACGGTAGGGCTTCATACACAAAGTGCTCCAGCACGACACCCTCACCAGCATGCCCATGCCCCCTCCCACTGTCCCAGTCGCCCCACCTCCTCCCCTTGCCCCCTCCTGCCGAGTTTCCTACTAAGCTGGATCTCAGAGTCTGTTGCCTTTGTGCATTTGTTATTCCCCTACTTTGCTTCCTTATGTCCCACATATGAGATAGGCCACTGTCTGTCCCTCTCATAACTAACTTCTCTCAGCATGATACCTTCCAACTCTACCATGCAGCAGCAAATTTCATGACTTCATCTTTTCTTATAACCAAGTAGTATTCCATTGTGTATATGCATCATAATGTCTCTATCTGGCCGTGTGTTCTTGGATACTTGAGATGTTTCCACTATTTTGGCTATTGTAAAAGGTGCTGCAATGAACACAGGAGTACAAAGGTCCTTTCTGAATAGCTTTGGACCCTTGGGATACACACCCAGAAATGGAATTTCTGGGTCAAATGGAAGCTGAATTCTTGCTTTTTGAGGTGTCCATGTTGTTTTCCTAAGAGGCAGGATCAGTTGATGTTCATAGCATCAGTGAGTGAGGTTCTCCTTTCCCCATATCAACACCAGCGCTGGTTCTTCTTGCTCTTTGGGATTTGCGCTAGTTTTGTGAGTATGAGGGGATATCTCTTATTCCATTTTGTTTTGGTTCGCATTTCCCTGATGATGAGAGACAGAATATTCCACACATCTCCTGATCTCCTATATGTATTCTTTGAGGCTGTCTCTGTTCATCTCTTTCCCCACTTTTTGATTAATTTGGGTTTTTTTTCTCATAAATCTTAGATACTTTTGTTTCTAAATGAGAAGGGTGATGAAGGCTGCACTGCATGGGAACACGTGTCCAGCTTGTGGTGGCATGAGAGTGCTATTTTGAGTTAATTTCTGGTTTCTAAACCCAACATTGGTAATCCTTTCATCCGAGCATTTACCTTCTCAGAGAGCTTGCTGCCATCATTGCTGCAGTGCCTGGCACACTGTGTGTGTGGAAAGCTTCTCTGACTGCCCTTCTCTGGGTTGTTCTTCTGTTCATGATGAGAGGCCGACTGTGGGGGTGGCATCATCAAAGCAGTGGACAAGAAGGCAACTGGGGCTGGCCCAGTGGCCAGGTTTGCCCAGAGGCCCAGAAGGCCAGGTGGATATTATCCTATTATCCCCCATTCCTGCCATCCCAGTCTTAACAGTGGTGGAAAAACAGTCTCAGAACTCTTTATCTCGAGTGGCCATTTAAGTTTCAAATTAAGAGATGGGTTAATGATAGCAATGCATTATAAATTCCTCAAAAGGAGAGAAAAATGTTTTGTGCACCATTTGTTGTGTGTGTGTTTATCAGTTTAAGTAATTAGTTTTTAAAATCAGTACTTTTTAATGGAAATAGCTTGACCAAAAATCTGTCACAGAATTTTAGACCCATTAAAAGCAGGCTGTTTTCACAGCGCCCCAGAGGGGGGCGGGTGAGAGCCCTCCCCACTCCAAGGGACCCAGCCTCTGTAACCAACCTCTACTACCCAACTGCCACCACACTCCAGACCACTTTTCCACACACTCAGGCTGAACCTCACTCATGAGCAAAGTCCCACGGAACCCAGATAATGCAGAACTTTGTGATCTTGGACTCTGGGCTCAATGGGACCCGGGAACAGAGATCCTCTGCCTGCTTCCCCCAGTCTCCAGCGACCCAGGGGTCACACCCATAAGCCACCTCCTACTGGTGCCAGATAATATACCTATTAGCCACCCTCCATAACTCACAGCTGCTCCTTTCGGAATGGAGCATAAAATGAGGCCCCCATAACCATGCCACCGGAGTCTGCGCCAGGCTGTTTTCACTTGGGCACCCCAGAGGGACCCAGCCTCGGCAGCCAACCTCCACTACCCAACCGCCACTACTCTTCAGGCTGCTTTCCAAACGTTCGGGCCAAGCCTCACACATGAGTGAACACATTCCTGGACCTGTGGCCACACGAGACATTATCATAGAGGGAAATAAATTTATATGCCTCTAAGAGAGCCCAACAAGCTACCAACATTATCCTGCCTACATGGCAGAGCCTGGCAAGCTCCCCGTGGCATATTCAATATGCCAAAAACAGTAACAATAGCAGGTCTCATTCCCCTGACCCTGAAAGAAGCCTCTAATCCTTGGGAAAGATGAGTAAGGAGAGGCTGCTAAAATCTCAGGACTGAGAGGAATGAAGATGTTACTGGCGCCCCCTCGAGTAGATCAATGAACAATGGGATGACAGTGATACAGTGATACAGTGATAAAAAAATTTAATTAAAAATTTGACCTTTATTAACCATAAAAGAAAATAATTTTGCTGACATTGTACCTGTCATCACAATTTACATAACTACCTTATTCTTCACAACTGTAGCACTGTACCACAGTTGTCCATCAATTTGCTCGAGCAGATACCAGTAACATCTCCATTGTGAGACTTCTTGTTACTGTTTTGGGCATATCAAATACACCACAGGTAGCTTGCCAGGCTTTGCTGTGCAGGCAGGATACTCTCAGTAGCTCGCCAGGCTCTCCAAGAAGGATAGAGGAATTGAACCCGGATTGGCCGCATGCAAGGCAAATGCCCTACCCGCTGTGCTATTGCTATCGCTCCAGTTCTTCTTCACAACTAATAGATAGTTTTCAATCTCATATAATTTTGAATATTCACAAATAAGATATGGTGAGATACTTTATGTATAGGAGAATATTATTTATATTCAGAGTCTTTTGATGTCTACCTATATAATTTTATATTTAATCAGAAAACTGAAGGATGCATGATTATTAAGATATTATTAGCCATCATGAATTGAAAAACTTTGTCAAGTTCTGGTAAAGATATCTCCACCACCCCCCATCCCAGCAAGCTTTTACAACTTTACAAATGCTCTATTATGAAGTTTGATGATGCCACCAAAATTATTTAAATTATTTTATTTATCTAAAATTAAAGTGCTTATTGACATTCACAATTTGTTTTAGCCTGATTGTCTGAGATTTCTGCTTTTTCCTGCTTTTGCCTATTCAAATCTTTAGGAATCCAATCTAATAGAATCCTGTCCTGACAGATTTAAAATTTTTACAACAGAATATTTTCCTTAAAAATTGCATGTATCAAATAATACACAAACTAAGAAGGAATATGCATGCTTCCAGAGAGTTTCCAGAGATTCGTGTAGATTTTTTTCTTCTACATAAAACATTTTAGTCTCTTTCTCAGATCTGTTTATGTAAATTACATTTTAATTGATTCTAAATTATTTCCAATATTCAGATATGTCTCTAAACAGAGAGAGATAATGATGGCTTTCTAACATGAGATCCTTTCAATGAAAACTGAACTTTCTGAAAATTATTTTGGTGTTTATATCTCATCATTTGCCAAAGTAGATTTTTATAATATAATCTTTAGCAAGTATTTAGAAGCTTTAAATTATTGAGCATTGTTAAATGTGTTTACTTGGGTGTTATTTGTGAGTTAATTTGGTTGCAATGTGAAGAGATTTGCAAGGGAGTGATCATTTCTAAGTTGGTGTTCGAGGAAGGAAATATCCATTGCTGTTCTTTCCTTTATTCATATTTTACTGTTTGTTGTGAGTGCCACTCCTGGCAGTGATGGCAATGGAACCCACAGCCTCACAGATGCTCTAAACTTGAACCTCCTTCCTTGACTCTCCTTTCTTTTACAAATGGAATCTCAGCAGCAAACAATGTTGTTTCCATGCATCAGGATATGAGGGATGATGTAGTAAGGGTGTGAACCAGAAATTCAAGTGAAGGCCTGGCAGACAGCTCCTGGTTCTGGAACCCAGACTCCTGCCACTCTGCCTGCCACTCCATAAGCCATTATGTTGCCTTGGGTCTTCATAGATGAAATTTACTACTTCCCAAGTCCTTTTTATTTATACTAGATGGTCATGTTGTATGTATGTGCATGTGACTGTGTATGGGTATTTGTGTATACACACGGGAATTTGTGATTGTAGAGAAGGCTTGTTTACCTGAGTTCTATTCTGTTCCAGACGTTTGCCTTTCTGTGTACCCTATGCTCTGAAAAGCCTGACAGCATTTTCTGTAGAAACTTTTTAGGTTGATTTTTAAAAAGTTAACTTACATTGTTTGAGAAAAAATAAATACTTACAGAAATACTGGCGGTAATGTTTATGCACAGGAACCATAGGAAATAGGCTGCACATGACGTGTCACATCTTGTGCCCTTAGTGTTTCTAGGTGTGCTCAGAGTAATATTTTCATCACAACAGTGGAAGGAATGCACTTTCTTGATGTTAAGAAATTAGCTAGTTCAGGAGTGGAAGGCTTGAAATGGCATGGTGCTTGTCAATTGATGAATATGTTACTCCAGTAGAGTTTGAGTAAAAGTTTCCCACACATCTTTGAGTCATTCTGTGGTCTCACTTGGAGGTCACTGGGGATGGGGATGCTTTCCCCTCTAAAGAACTGTACTTTCTTTATTCTTTTCAGTTTTGGGGGTCACACCCGGTGATGCACAGGGGTTTCTCCTGGCTCATGTACTCAGGAATTTCTCCTGGCGGTGCTCAGGGGACCATATGGGATGCTGGGAATCGAACCCAGGTCGGCTGCGTGCAAGGCAAATGCTCTACCCGCTGTGCTATCGCTCCAGCCCCAGAACTGTACTTTCTAGAGGGTTAGTTGGGATTATGCCTGAGGGGGCAGGAGCTGGAAAAGAGAGTACAGTGTGCTTCCAAGATTCATGCACTGCCTGAACAGTGGCCTTTTGTGGAGAACGGTGAGCTCTGGGGATAGATGGACCGTGTTCATGCATACACTCCATCTGACGGCTTAGGAATTCCACTGATGAAACACTGCTTGCTCTAGACTAGAAGTGAAATAATGAAGCAAGTGGAAAAGGCCCTGATTAGCTCAGTGGAGTTAATTGTGGGCTTCCATTTTCCTGCCAGTGAAAGAAAGTGTCACTTTCCCTGTTTTCCTGAAGTCTTTATTCTTGTGTCGCAGAAGCAGGGTTCCCCTGCTGGAGAGAAAGGAGAAGGTGCCACGTGCTTCCTCGAGGCTCTGTCACCAGGTGTGATTCTTCCCACCTTTCTCTGTGCTCCCAGAGCACTAGCATCATGGGATGAAAGACATGCAGATTCTTTATTTGGGTTCATTTTGCTGCAAACACGATCACATTGACAAAATACTAGTTTTGTTATGGGCTTCTGATAGGTTTTAACTGTTTCACATGAAGCAGTTACCTGATGCAAGTGCCTAGGGTCTCTGTTGGAAACCTCAAGGAATGGTCTCCTGGGGAAGCTTATTGGTAGAACTGGGCTTTCTGTGAGAGTTGCTGGCTCTGGCCTTACTATCCTGTCCCTTCAGACAGGGACAGTTCAGAGGCATTGCAGAAAGAGGTGGTCTAGAGCATGCTAATTTACATCATCTATCTCTTTCTGTTGCTTAGGCCTCTGGCAAATTGCATGTCTTTGTGTTGGATTAGTTTGGAATTTAATCATGCATTATTTTCCGTCCAATTAAATTATTTATATATTTGATTAACGTTTTCACTGCTAGGAAGTCAGGTTTTCAGTGGCCACAAATAAACACATGCCCGCGGTACTGCAGCCAGTCTTTCATGGCTCAGTGTGTAGAATGACAAGAGCCTCTGTGCATGGACTCTCCTGAGGATGGAGGGTGTGGACTGCGAAGAGAAATATGCTTTACCCAAGTCCAAGGAAATGACAGGTTGGGGAGTCCGATGGCCTTATTCCTCCCCGTGATTTTAGCCCAGATGCTGATTCTTGTTCCTTCATTTTGTTCCTTTTTTTTTTTTTCTGGTGCTTAAACCTACCTCCTAATTTTACTTCTCAGAACTTAAGGGCTTGACAGATTAGTTAAAGTCATGGGCTCTGCTAGGCCAGAAAGAAAATATTGAAATCTTGTCTGTCAAGGATGAGCAAACCCAGGACCCACAAATCTTCCCAATGCTTGTTTTTGAAGCTTTATTTGAGGCTCCATGATTTACAGTTCTGTTAATGATAGGATCTGTGCATACAGTCATCCTCCACACAGGCATCTCTCCCCTCTGTACATAGGTGTCTGTTCCCCTCCACACAGGTGTCTGCTCCCCTCCACACAGGCATATGCTCCCCTCCACACAGGCATATGCTCCCCTCCACACAGGCATATGCTCCCCTCCACACAGGTGTCTGCTCCCCTCCACACACTCAGTGTCTGCTCCCCTCCACACACTCAGTGTCTGCTCCCCTCCACACAGGTGTCTGCCCTCACCCACATGGTCATCTGCTCCCCTCCAGATAGGTTTCTACTTCCCTCTGCCATTGTCTCAGCTTCCCCCTCCCCCACCCCCTACCTGCCAAGCTAAGTTTTGTGGATCACTTCTCATGTACCTTTGCTGCTGGCCATTTGCCTTACTATGTTTATCATCCCACATTTGAGAGATTATTATGTTTCTGTTCCAGTCCTTCTGACTAACTTCTTTTTCAGATCCATCCATGTAGGGACAAATTATAACTAACTGGTATTCCATTGTCTTCCATTTACCCAGGTTCTTTACCCAGTCATCTGTGCTTCAACACTTGGATTGTTTCCAAATCTTTGCTATTGTGACTATAGCTGCCACGAGCATAGGGACACACTATTTTTTCAAAATAGTGTTTTGGGGTGCTGAGAACTGACAATCTTGCATTGTGCGGGAACTCAATTTCCAGTTTCTTTAGAAATATGCGTAGTATTTTTCATGAGGTTGAACCAGTTGACATTCCCATCAGTACTGAGTGGGTATTACTTTTCCCTGTATCCCCACCAGCACTGGTTCTTTTGTTCTTGAGTGTGCAAACCTCACCGGTGTGAGGTGATATCTCACTATTTTGATTTGCATATCTTTGCTGATAAGTGGGGCAGAGCCTTCCCTCCGTTCTTCCTTTGCCTTTTGTGCATATTAATCCAAAGTCCTAATATTTATTTCTAAGTAGAAAACGTATAAGTTCTGAATTTAATTTGGAGGAGGGATGCAGCTCAGAATACTGGCGCATAAGGTTTGTGCTAGGCCAGCAGCCCAGCCCACACAAACCCTGCACACTGAAAGGTGTGATCCTTAGTCCCTGGCATGGAAACGCTTGCCTCCACACCCAGGACTGGTATCTCTGAAGTTTTACTCAGGCCTCTCCCCAGACAAAACTCCAAATTTAGCCCAAGAGCAAATTTAGTGGAGTGGTTTTGTGTGATCGTTGAGGAGAAATTCTAGAATCCTAGTGGAGTGCCCATGGGTTTAGGTAGAGATTACACGCAGCCCTGTGCAAAGCCTGTCTCCTCCCGGCTCCCGTGCACTAGCACGACCGGCGGAAGATGCTCTCTTTCCAGAGTGAGGGACTCCCACAGGACCCCGTGTGTCTGCATGCAGCTATGGCCGTTCTTGTCCTGTGGCCTCTTCTCTCCCTCCCTATGCGTTGGGTGTCACCTTGGTTCTCTTCTGGGGCCGACTCCCGAGTGCCCTGGGGATTGTCTCTAGTGTGGCTTTCTTGGCTGCTGCTCTCATGAGGATTGGATGTCGCCCTTGGAGCTGCTCTCTGGGCTGCAGTGTCAGACCCCTCCCACACTGCAGTGGCACCAGGAGTCACAATGGCTCTGCCAGTGGGACAGAACCTGGGGCCAGGGCAGTGAGGCGAAATGGCCCATCCCTTCAGCTGTCCTCTGCACACGTGCCGTGCATGCACGGCGGCTTCATGACTTCCTCCGAAAGCATTTAGCTCCCAGTGGTGTCCATGTGGCAGGCTGTCCTGGCCCCCAGAAACAGCTCACTTGGGAGTCTGAGTATCGGCCAGGCAGAGTGCAGAAGCTCAAGCAGGGCCCCTGGCTCAGTTCCTGACACTGCTTTCTCCCGAGCATCTTCCCCAAGCTCTGTTGAGTGTGACCCACAAACAGAAAGAGACAAATGGGCAAACCTCTCTCCCTGCTACCTGGCCAGGGACAAGACGGGAGTGTCCTCCCCCTGTGCATACTACTCAGTGGTGTGTTCTGAAGACTGAGAAAGTACTGCAAAAGCCTCATTTATATTAAAGCATATACAAAATGCACCGTGGCCACAAAACCAAATTTCCTCCAAAATCTATTATGTGACCCTTAGGTCAAATACTCAATTTACTTTAACTTAAAACTTGGTCGAAATCAAGACGTCTGGCTTCCTCTGGTGCTGTGAGAGATTTTTCTAGGTTTCCTACTGGAGGGCAGTGAATCCAGATAACTATGTCAGAAGCATTCTTTGAATCCACAGGAAATAAAAGGAAAATTCATATACATTTCAAAACCAAATTAACAGGCTTAAAGAGATGGAAAGCACCTTAGAAATGAGCTACTCTATTCCTTGATATTTTGTCCAAGAGATGAGACGCAGACATTCACGTGTGGTCGCTTAGTCCTCGTCTTCAAACTCCCTTCCTCTATGATGCTCATCAAGTAGAAATCCTACCAGTCAGAACTAACTGTTGATGGGAAACGTGCTTTGGGGCTTTATGCTCCTGATGATATGCGTATGTGAGTGTGTGAATGCATGTGTCTGTGTATGTGATGTCTGTGAAAGAGTGTGAGTATATGACTATATGTGCATGAGTGTGAGTATGTGTGCATGAGTTTATGAGTGTCTGAGTGTGTGTATGAGTGTGTGGTTAAATGAGTAAATGAGTGTGTGTGAGTATATGGGTTTGTGAATGTGAGTGTGTGTGAGTATGTGTATATGTGTGTTCATTCTCTTTTTGCGCCTAAGCCAGGTCAGAGTGTGTAAGACCTGGAAAAGTTTGGCAAAGTAGACTTGACTCCCCCTTGTTAGATGAAGAATAGCAATGGCCCAGAGAGGACGTTGGGCATGCTGTTTTGCTCTCTAGTTGCCCTTTCCTACACTTTTTATGGGATACCCGGCTTCCTCGAAATAGTTAGAAAGCACACATACACAAAGCAAAAATCACTCAAGAAAAATACTAACTAGAACACAGTGATCTGTAATATAATAAAGTCAGTGTAATATTTAGAATTTAAGTTCTGACACTGCCCCCCCACGTTGTTTTTACTGAGATACCATGATTTAGTGCAGATAAGGATAGCTTCATGGGGGGTATGGTTCCCTCCCACCACCTGAATCCAGGCCCTCCACCATGATCCCGAGGATCACCCCTCTCCCATCTGCCCTCCATTCACCTGCCTCCATCAATTCTGCAGAGAGACTCTCTTTTGACTTCCTGTTCCCCTACTGTGTTTTATTCCATCTCACATATGGGAGAGATCTTTTTATGATTGTGGAGATGGTGACACTTACACAGATACAGCTGAATCAAGATGTAGTAAAATTCCACAAAACTGTAAAAAATCGCTAAAATATGTTTTCAAAAGGCACCTTTGTTTTGACGGATATATAAATTAAAAATTAATAGTATGAGTCATTCTATGCTAATATATTTTAGAATTCATGTGAAGTGGATAAATCCTACAGATATACAATTTAGCAAGGGTGAAGCAAAGGGAATTAAGAAAAATTAAAGAAAATCTGAATAAGCCTATAAAAGTATAAAAGTGTATTTTAGGGTCTGGAGTGAGGTACAGTGGGTGGGTGTTAGCCTTGCACATGGCCAATCCATGTTCAATCTCCAACATCCCATAGGGTCCTGAGACCCCCAAGGATTGATCCCTCGTACAGTCAGGAGGAAGCCCTGAGCATCACCGGGTGTGGCCCCAAAACAAAACAACACAAACACACAAAGTATTTCATTTTAAAAGTTGGGAACTTTTTGCATTTCTGTTGCCTTCAGAAATGAATAATGTATTTTCTTTTCATTTCTCTCTCTTTGTCCATTCTGCAGCATATAAATAACGACCATATCCACGGAGAGAAAAAGGAGTTCGTGTGCCGGTGGCTGGAGTGCTCGAGAGAGCAGAAGCCCTTCAAAGCGCAGTACATGCTGGTGGTGCATATGCGGAGACACACGGGGGAGAAGCCCCACAAATGCACTGTGCGTGCCCGGTGGCGGGCGGGCAGGCGGGGAGAAGCCACACACCCATGCCCTGTGTGTGCCTGGTAGTCAGGGCCTGCAGGGGCAGCCCAGGCTTCCATTGGGCACATGCGGGGCATCTGGAGGGCCTGGTGGGGAGTGGACAGGCTCTGAGAGGCCCCTGAAGGGGAGGGCAGGCCAGCAGGTAGTCCTGAAGAGATGGATGCCCGGTGGGGGGCAGCAGTGCCTGAGAGCCCCAGCAGCGCCATGCCCGCTGTGGAGAGCTGAGACCCTAAATCTCTGCTCAACTAGCCTTAACTCCCCCTGGACAACTTTAGAGTTGTATCCAGAGCAACCAAGCCCCGATGTTCAAAACTTCATTTAATTCAGAAGCCCAGGAGATGGCTGGAAGGCCCTTGCTTGGCCTGCGGGAGGCACCCTTGGACACTAACAGAAAGTAAACCAAAACAAAAGAAAGAAAAGGAACTGGAATAGAATGACAGCCATATTTGTAGATAATATTTGAATTTTAAAACAAATTTGGGAGCGAGAGCAGTAGTATAGCAGGCAGGGCAGGGCATCTGCTGTACCTGGGACCAAGAAGAGTTCAATACCCAGCACCTCGAATGGTCCCCTGAGCCCTACAAGGAGTGACTTTCCAAGTGCAGTCAGGAGAGAACCCTGAGCACCGCCAGGTACCACCCCCGCAAACCAAATCAAAACACACAGTTTTTGTTTTGTTTTGGGCCCCCACCCAGCAGTGCATACTCTGACTCTGCACTCTGGACTCTCTCCTGAGGCGTCTTAGGGACAATGTGGGGTTCCACAGAGCAAACCAAGATTTTCTTGTCGTCAAGGCAAGCACAGTCCCTGCTATACTATATCCCTGGCCACAATATTTAAAAAAAATTCATGTTTTTCAAATATATTAAATATGCACGAATAGAAAGGACATATTTCTAGGAAAATGCTTTTTCAGCTTAAAGAATGTCCATGTTGAGTCCCACGTGGCATTCAGCTGCTGTGTGCAGAGGGGCCTGCCAGGGCCCTTAGACAGGGCAGTGCCGGTCATCATACCTGTCCACCACGCACATCCCTCTCACCCGAGGGCTTGCGGGAAGAGCTGCATAAGGTCAGCCCACATGGCTTTAGAGTTTTTCTTTCCCCCAGCATTCACTCAAGAGCCACCCTGGGCATGGCTGGTCCCCACTTTGCATCTTAAAGACTCTTTACAAACATGCTCAGATTCTGTGTCTTTGTATGAATACAGAGCCATAGTAATGGACTTTGTGCTGAATCTGAAATCACTGGGAATTCAAGGAGATCATGAAATCCTTTGTCCGCAGTGAGTGGTCTGTTTGAGCACACACATACACACACACACAACTCCAGGACTTAAACTAGCTCTGATAATGGTTTCTCTTCAAGGGTCCTGAGCCCTATCTGAATCCCAGTGAATGCAGTTTAGTGGACTTTTGTTCCTCAGTTTTAAAAAGCTGCTGACCCTTGAAACATCAGTCTTCCGTCAAGTTGGAGTGTTGGGTGTAAGCTGTCATTGTATTCAGTAATCCAGGTTTACCTGCTCTCCTCAGTTTGAAGGTTGCACAAAGGCCTACTCGAGACTAGAAAACTTGAAAACGCACTTGAGATCCCACACTGGAGAGAAACCATATGTCTGTGAGCATGAAGGCTGCAACAAGGCTTTCTCTAATGCCTCGGATCGTGCCAAGCACCAGAACAGAACACATTCGAACGAGGTAAGTTCCTGGGCCCTACAGACTTTTGGGGCCCAGAGCAGAGACCCCTCCCTCACCTCTTGTCCTGCTCATTGCCAGTATGAATGAACACTGATCTGCAGGTGAAGGTAGAGTCAGGTCAGGAGGGTGATGAGAGCAAGGAGCTTTCCCGAGCCTGGGCTGCCAGGTTCATGTTGCATAGAGCTGCCACCTGCCGGCCAAACGTGGAAGCCTTTAGGCTGGGATTCGTGGCTTGGCTCTGCTTGCAGTAGCCTGGGTCCGCGCAGGAGATGGATTCAGAAGCAGCATGTTGGCAGCTGCTGACAGCTTCCTGCAAAGACAGCCACTTTATTTCGCTTGCTCCAGGTGGTATCTTCAAATGCGTTCGATCAAAAAAGACGTTTACAGAGCAGCTAGTTTTAACTAGAGATGATTTCCAGACATTCCAAATTCCAAAAGGATCTCAGGAGCTGTTCTCAAGAATCCCAGAATGGTTTCTAGCCAGTCATTTAAGCTTCATGATCTAATGTGGTTCCTATTGCTGTTGTTTGTAGATCATCGTACCCACACATTTCCTGAGACGTATTACCCATTCTACATGCATTTTATAAAAGTGTGTCTATCTACACCTTCCTGCCTCTCTGAGGTCTGGCTCATCCTTGGGCTCCTGTGTAAGGTCTTCTCTGAGCGAGTGAGAGATTAGCAAGGGGTTGATGGTGAGACAGCACAGGCACCATTGCACACTTCTATCGTATCAACCCTGAGTTTGATCCTTTGCACCAGCACCAGATGGTGCCCCTAAACACTGCCAGATGTAGCCCTGGCCTCTGGAACTACTTCACAGTAGGGCTAGCCCTGATGCCCCTGAGCACTGCTGGACTGGGGCACTGGCTGTGCCAGACCTGAGCATTGAGCTGCTAATTCTAGCAACACCAGAGTTCCCCCACACCTTCAGAAAAAAAGGGCTTATGACAGTCTGTGCTCAAAGGAGGAAAAAGAGACGGATGAGAAGCACCAGGGGACAGGGCGGGGGCAGCGGATCCAGGCACAGTGGTGGCAGCAGGGAATGACAGAGCTAAGTACCCAAACCAGAGTCAACAGCACTGAAATCATGAGACCCAGACTTCAACAACCAAGCTCTCAAAGGTTCCTGTGAAGATGCAGACTTAGAGGGTGGGGGTGGGCGGTGCCTGAGGACACTGATGGAAGGACATTGATACTGAAGGTGGGAATCTGTGCCGGAATTTTGCATATATAAACCCAATTATGAATAACTGTAAATCTCAATCCTTTAACAAAATAAAGTCATCCCAAATAAAAGTCATCGCAATAGTGGCCACACGGTTTTGGATTTTTCTATTTTAGTAACTAAGTCCAGAGAAATTTCTGCCAGAAATTGCATCATTGCAAACTTGTGCCTCTCTGCTACTTTATATTCCACATATGAGTGCAATCTTTCTATGTCTGTCTCTTTCTTTCTGATCATTAAATTCTTACTTAAAAATCATTTAGATAAATTCTACAAAGTTAAGTAAAAAAGTATCAGTTGCTTTCACAAAGTATCTATTTAGTGAGTTCAAAGAGTTGAATTTCCAAAATCGGAAACATGGGTATCTCAATAAGACTGACAATATTCAATGAACTTGACAATACTTATCTTTCCATACAATTGTATTTCATTTCTATCATTGATCACAACAAAACTTGGGGATCCAATTATTTGATTGAATCAATATATATTTTTGTAAAGTAATGTTTCCCAAGGCTTAGCTATTGTGTGTTTTGCTGTGGATAATATATAAGCAGAGGGTTCATTTCATTCAGTACTATTTTGTTACGTTATTGATAAAAGAAAATTCAATCTGATGTTGAATAAAATGATAGTAGTCAACAATCTGCTTTTGTTTTCCTTATACCCTGTTATGATATTAAGTGAGAACTTCTCATGCATGTTCACACGCTAGCACTTGTGTGTGGTTGTCTCTGGGAACCTGGGGCCTCATGACCTTTCCTAGACTTATTCCTTTCTTAGCTATGTCTCAATGTCCAGGATAACCTCATAGACACATGACTATGTTTATGAGGTTATGACACATGCCTGTCCAAAATGGATTTTGGACCATGTAATGCTGCCCTGATTTTGTCTCCTCCCCCCTCATGCCTTCCTGCCCACAACTGCTGACATCCCAGCCCCCTTGCTCATGCCACAGCTTGTCACCATAGGGCAGGAGTGGTGAGCAAGCACAGGGCCCATCTCAGTACTATGCGGTAATAGCTCTAATCGCCGAAGCTCTTCTGTCCCTAATGCATAGAATTTGATGCAATATGCTGAAAATCACATGAGCTCCTGAAAGAAGGCATTCATAGATAATGGAAATGAATTCCACCCAGAAGAATCCAGGGTTGTAGGCAGTGTGTCTCAGGATAATTTTGGATTCTTTGCTTCACTACATTAGGACATTTTATCATTTAGGGAGCACTCCAACGGTTCTTAGACTGTGTAAAAAAGCACCTTTTAGACACATGCATTCTACATGCTGGGGCTTTGTTTCAACTAGATTGAAAAAATAGTCATTCTTTTCATGACTATTGCTTATCTAATAGCTCATCTTCTGCTATATTTGATGTTAACATGTATACCTACACAAAGCATTCATGAATATATTATATTTCAAACCAAGTAAATAATCACAGTGCAGCTTTTAGTCATGTAAAAGTAAATACTAGCCATTCTATGATTTGAGTAAATATTCATTTATAAACATTCAAATAACTTTGAATGACTTCTCTCTCTAGCCTTGCTCACCAGGAGATTATAATAGCAAGAAACAATTTATAGACCTTAATAGCATAAACTCAGAAACAGTTTAGATGAGTCCGTCTAGTTCCCAGCACCACATTATCATACACTTTCAGTTTGAAAGTGAGCACATTCATTATGTGTGTGTGTGTGTGTGTGTGTGTGTGTGTGTGTGTGTGTGTGGTTTTCCTTTGCTTTGGGGTCATACCGGGCAGTTCTCAGACCTTACTCCTGGCTCTGTTAAGGAATTACTCTGGCAGTGCTTGGGGGACCATATGGGCTGCCTGGAATTGAACCCGGGTCAGCCAAGTGCAAGGCAGACGCCCTACCTGCCATATTGTCTCTCTGACCTCACATTTGTTAATTTGAAAATCTGAAGTTTTCTGGATAATTTGATACCTGAACATGGCCATTTCAGAGCACACATGGAGAAAGGCTGTGGACAGCTGTTTTTATCATGTCTGTAGTGTAGTGAAGGGCACATTTCAAAGTGGGTAGTGAGATTAGATTCGAGATCCAGGATGCAATAAGAAATTCCTTCATGATAGCACTCCTGACAGGCATGATCATGGAGGGTAAACCATGGGGGTCTTCTCAACCTCACCAGCTTTGCCATTATCATCCTCATACAAATGTGGACTGAGCATGTACCACAGCATAAAAATACATCTTCTCAGGCACAGAATTCCTAAGGATAACATGGCAGTTTGCATACTACTGACTCTCTCTAAGCATTTTCTAAAATAATAATTTATTGGACTCTGTTCAGTGTTCACAATGGCCATTATTAAATCTTTATCACTATTTGAGCACTACAGTACCTTATGAAAGTGCTTTGAAAACAGCAAAGATCTTGGACTGGAGAGATAATGTAGGAGCTAAGGCACATTCCTGGTATGCAGTGACATATCAGATCCCCAATACTGCACAAAGGTCCCCCACGAGCACCAAGACCGAACCTCGAGCACAGCATCGGGAATAAACTTTGAGCACAGCTGGGGTTGGCCCCAAAGCAGAAAGAAGTCAAAGTCTAATGAGTAGGCAGGAAGAACTGTTAATGACTTTCATTAAAAAAACAAATAAATCTCTTTCTTCCTATGTTACTGGGCAGAAGCCGTATGTGTGCAAGATCCCAGGCTGCACCAAGCGCTACACAGACCCGAGCTCCCTCCGCAAACACGTGAAGACGGTGCATGGCCCCGAGGCTCATGTCACCAAGAAGCAGCGTGGAGACATCCATCCTCGGCCCCCGCCACCACGAGATCCCGGCAGCCACTCACAGTCCAGGTCTCCTGGCCGGCAGACTCAGGGAACCCTTGGGGAGAAGGACCTCAGCAACACTACCTCAAAGCGGGAAGAATGCCTGCAGGTGAAAGCTGTCAAGGCGGAGAAGCCAATGGTATGGCATTCACTTTCCTTCCGAGGCCCTCAGCAGGTCCCTAGACAACTTGGCGTGTCAGTATGGTTTCCTGGCTGACTCGAGAACTGCTCTAAAGCCAGGTCACTCTGTGGCAGTAGAAAGATGAGTGCATCTTCGGAGTGAGTCTGTAATGCAGAAAACTGTTCATTTGCTCTTTCTGGACTATTTGCTATGTTTTGCTTGGGGACCCCAAACTAGATAAGTCCCTTTCTCTGTTCTCTTAAGAAGGTGCAGTCAGTGACACACAGACCACTCCCAGACAGATATTTCTGGCTGAGTGCTCTGGGTTTTTTCATGAAGTTTGCATAAGAGAGAAATTCAGAAGAGAAATGCCACAAGTGCTCAGGACAGTTTCTGCATGCTGGCTTGGAAGTGGGCAACCAAAGGTGTCGTTGAGCTCAGAGCTCTGGCTGGCTGTCAGTCACAAACTGGGGGCAGTGCGAGGTCGGTGTCCGAGTGGGTGGAGATAAGGACTCTGTGTCCTAAGCAATGGTGGCCATAGCAAATGGCTTAGAAAAGACAGCTCCATTGCCAGTTGGGCTGAGGGATGGTAGACCAGTTCCTCGGTGGTGCCTGTACAAAGAGCCGGAGAGAAGGGAGGAATTTGAAAGATGTCAAAAAAATATTTATGGTTTGGAGATGTATAGGATGCAAGGATTGTGCTGCTGTCACTGCTGCTTTCACAGTTCAGGTGTGTGCTATCACATGTAATTTTTTTAATTCCCAAAAGGAAACCACAAGAATGAAAAAAAAAAGTAGCTATTAGGGAGATTCAGTACATTTGCGTACAATGTATGATGTGTAATGAGCTTTATGTATAATGAATCCAGCTCTGCAGGATGTGTTGGGCTCCAGCCTGGCATTCTTCAGAGAATAGAATGAATGGACCACATACAAGCTACATGCTCAGGATTTGGGAAGCATAGAAGTGATAAGGCAGACAAATATACACTCAGTTAAAGGAAATCTTTATATAATGAGAAAAGTTTTGGCAGTTAAATGTACATATTACAAATTTGGGAGTGAATTTCTTGATTGTGCAGGAATACACATGGGTGAGAAGTAGCACCAGCAGAACTCAAGCATTGGCGGGTGGGAAGCAGCATTTTGATGAAGTATAACGTTTGCTTTTGAACTCTTAAACTTCTTAAGACTTAGGTTCAGTCAGTGCTATGAAAATGAATTACTATTTATCATTGGGTAGCTATATTTTGCTTTTAAAAACTCCTTAGTAGAATGTGTATGCATATATATGTGTATATATACATACATATATACAAATGCACACACAAACATACATATGCCAAGTGTCTGGTCATAATATTTTAAAATTAATCAATTCATGAACTTTATTCTATGTTTTATTTTTCTGGATCACATATCTGTCTTCTAAAATTAGGTCCATCGGCATAAACAGTTTGTCCTCAGGAGTTTACTGAGACAACAAAAGTTAATTTGTGGTCTACTAGATAGTATCATTGAAAGGCAATGATTTTTGTTCATTCCCAAGAACCCAGAATCTCTTATTCTCTTGATGTACATCTCCAGCTCAAGATGGAGATTTCCTCAAATATGCATTATTTAAACAAAAAAAATTAATCAGAAATGAAGCAAATTTGTTTGACTCAGTGACATAGGGTAACATGTGGATTATTTCACAAAGTAATCAAATCATGGGAAGATGCCTGGAAGTGACAATAGTGAATGAGATTGGGCCCCAATCTTTCCAGGTGAGAAAACAGATTCTCTGAGGTTGATAAATTGCACAAATTAGTACAATATTATGTACCTATTTGGACACACATATGACTATGGGTAGATATATTCATAAATATTAACATACTTTATGTCTACATTCTTTCTTAAGATATATTATTATTTAAAATCAATATTTCTTTAAAATTAATATTTATTTAAAATTTTATCTTTGATTTGATCACTATGCTATAAATTAAATTCTTTCTTCTTTTTTCTTATTAATCCAACACCTCTTCTGTGTAATGAATGCGCCTAAATGTCTTGTTCTCACTTCCTAAGGACAGTGGGTAATAAGGTGAGGGAATTTTAGTTTCTCTGTTTTTTTGTTTGATTTGTCTTCATATTAACATTTAACTTTTATTCATAAAGTTTTTGTGCTTTGTGATATCTTTAGTAGTGATCACTCAGAAATGTCTCAAACATAGAAACAATGTGTTTTGAGCATTTAGCATGTGGAAATGTGAAGTTAGTTGGTGAAAGTCATTGTATTACTTGTCTAGGTTTTCATAGTAAATCACAATGGGGCCGACCAAGCAGATGTTCTCAGACTAAATCCCCAATTTTTATACTGATTAGTGTAACTCATTCTTAGGCCAGCTAAGCCCCGCCTTCTTGAGAGAGAATTGGATTATACTCATTGTCTTCAGTTGAATCTCTCTGAATTGTTTGAGCTCCTTTAAGGTGTTTTCTAATTGGATGCATCTGTGCCTCCTCCTATGCCCATACAAGTGTATCTGTATCTGCATGTGTACACAAAATATACCGATTATTCTCATAACACACATGCACCCTGATTTGGAGACCCAACAGCAAAAGACAGCCAAAGCTGGGGTAGCTCCAAGAATCTTGAGGGAGTCTGGCTCACCAAGACTCTGTTGAAGTAAAAAAAAAAAAAAAAGTGAATGTAGGCATTATAAACTCATGACCAACATTGTGTCTCTAAAATTTAAGACTCTGCTTGGTTGCCCAGGACGAACATAAACTTTCATGTGGTCCTCACCAGAAGGTGTTGTTCTGTCTCCCAGAAAGCCACATAGGTTCCCAGAGAACCCCACATGGCCCAGGCCCTCCTGATGGCACCGTTCAGCCCAGAACATTCTTGGGGTGGCTGCCAGGTCCCAGCTTTTGAAGCAGCCCTGGGGGAGCTGCTGCAGATAGAGGGGTGCAATGCCCGCTGGGACTCAGCTCTTCACATGTTGGCTTTCTGGCTTTGGACAATCACTAAACTTCTACGAATGTCACTTTTCTTATCTTTTTCATCCAGGACAGTGTGGGATTTTGGGTGGAACAGTTGTAGATTGTGCAGACTAATCCTTGCTGCAGGACACAGGGGTGGCGACCTGTCCACACATCCAGGAGTCCATCCAGCAGGCCTGGCTGCAGGGTGACAGAGGGGAGGGTTCTGCCACAGAGACAGACACAGCAGCACGAGGGTCCAGTTCCATCTGGTTCAGTATCCAGGGCTAGGTCGGGTTGGGGTTAGGAGTTAGTTAGCCTGACCCCTTGAGTAGAACACTGGGTACCCTACACCAGGTCACTGGTCAGTGATGGTGACTGTGGCAGTGCACTCTGGGGGACAGCAGGAGCTGTGTTGTCACAGCGTTACCTTCCAAGACTGCCTTTGTAGTAGCACATCCCATGGTGGCTTTAGCCATGAAGACCAGTGCTCCCCAGGGTGCTGACTGCGGCCAATGCTCAGAGCCAGTCAGTTCCTAGGAACCACCTGTTTTTTTATAGTGTGAATGCTCTCCAGGATTCACACTTCATTCCCTGACAGACCCCAACAGAAATAAATTGTACCCGTTTCATAGATAGGTTAACTGGCTTAGAGGGGCTGAGTGAGCTGCCCTGAGAGGAAAGCTGGGCAAGGGGGAAGGAAACTGAGCGGTGCCACAGAACTGGCCTTTGGGACAGATGCCGTGGCCAGCGCCACACACGGCACCCCTCTCCCACTGTGCACCTACCTGGGTGCCCATCATGTGTCTCTGTGACCACAGAGGCCCCATCCACTCACCAGAGCATCTTCTCATTGACCTATCAGACGTTCTGCAGGCCTCCCCTGCATCTGCTCTTGGTCCTGCCTTCTAATTTCCACTGCCTTCAGATAACTCCTCTCCTCTCCCTCACCCCGCAGACATCTCAGCCGAGCCCTGGTGCTCAGTCTTCATGCAGCAGCCAACAGTCCCCCATCAGCAACTATCCCAACAGTGGGCTCGAGCTTCCTCTGACCGAGGAGGGCGGGGTGGGAGACCTCGGCGCCCTGGACGACAGCCCAATCATGGACTCGACCATTTCCACGGCGACCGCGGCCCTCGCCCTGCAGGCCAGGAGAAACCCGGCCGGGACCAAGTGGATGGAGCACGTCAAACTAGACAGACTTAAACAAGTGAATGGAATACTTCCACGACTGAACCCCGTCCCCCCCCCAAGAGCCCCTGCGGTCACTCCTCTCATCGGAAGTGGTGAGTTCCCGGCCGCCTGTCCTCGCAGGGTCTCCCGTCCCCCCACGCTGCCAGTACCTTTCCAAGGCCTTCCTCTGCCAGGGTGAGGCCGAGGGCCGCCCCCTGCCCAGGAGGTCCTGGCCTGGAGGACCATCACGGGCGGAGTGGGGTGGTGTCCCGGGTCTAGGGGGCGGATCCCCTCCCGGGGCAGGGTCTGGGGGTGGGGGGCGAGTCCCTTCCCGGGGTGGGGTCTGGGGGACGGGTCCTCCTGGGGCTGAGTCTCGGGGGACGAGTCCCTTCCCGGAGTGAGGTCTATGGGGATGAGTTCCTTCCCGGGGCGGGGTCTGGGGCGGGGCGAGTCCCTTCCCAGGACTGCATCTGGGGGGACGGGTCCTCCCGGGGTGGGGACTGGAGGAAGGCAGGAACTTCCGGGGCTGAGTCATGGGGGCTAGTCACTTCCCGGGGCGGGGCCTGGAGGTTCGAGTCTTGTCCCGGGGCGGGGTCTGGTGGCGGGTCCTCCTGGGTAGGCCGGGCCAGAGCAGAATCCCCGGGCTGGAGCGGTCGGGAGCGTCGGGGTGCGGGCCGGTCCCCTCCCTCAGTGGCGCTGGGCGCTGTCTGGCCGGGCCCTAACCCCGCTCTCCACCCGCAGGCCCCCTTCCAGGAGGCGGCTGCAGCGCGCTGCCTGGCGTGGACATGACGGCGCTGGGCGCGGGCAGCCGCCGGGACAGCAGCGGCAGCACGGCCAGCTCGGCCTACCTGAGCAGCCGCCGCTCCTCGGGCATCTCGCCCTGCTTCTCCAGCCGCAGGTCCAGTGCCGCGTCCCCGGCTGGGCGACCCCGCGCCAGCGCCGCCGACTCCTACGACCCCATCTCCACGGACGCATCGCGCAGGTCCAGTGCAGCCAGCCAGGGGGACGCGCCGGCCGGACCGCTCGGCCTCACGCCTGCGCAGCGCTACCGCCTCCGGGCCAGCTACGCTGCAGCCACTGGCGGGCCCCCGCCCACGCCGCTGCCTCCGCTGGCCCGCCTGAGCCTGCTGGACCGCGGCCCCGCGCCTCCCGCGCCCCCAGCGCGCCGCCGCAGCGACGGCGGCCACGGCCCAGCCCGACGCCCCGTGCGCCCCGCCAGGAGGGCCAGCGACCCAGCGCGCGGCCCCCTGGACCCCGCGCTGCCCCGCCCCGGGCCCCTGGACCCCGCGCTGTCCTTCCCCGGGCCCCTGGACACCGGCATGCTGCCCCGCCCTGGGCCTCTGGACACCGGCCTGCTGCCTCGACCCGGGCCACTGGACACCGGCCTGCTGCCCCGACCCGGGCCCCTGGACCCTGCGCTGTCCTGTCCCGGGCCCCTGGATCCTGGCCTGCTGCCCCGACCTGGGCCCGCAGACACTGGTCCTGCGGACGCCGACCTGCTACCAGACGACGTGCTGCACTTCCTGCACGCCCAGGGCCTGGCTGCTGGCAAGCCCGAGCTGCCCATCCAGTGGAATGAGGTCAGCTCAGGCAGCGCCGACCTGGCCGCCGCCGAGCCCCAGTGCAGCCCCAGCAGCGTACCCGTGCAAATGCCCGGCCAGGCCCCCGCTGGCCGCCCACTCGGAGCCCCGCTGAACAGCACCCTGATGCCACCCACTGCCCCGGTACACGGGTACGAGGGGGCCCTGCAGCAGGGTGTGGGCCGGGCCGGGCCCCCGGGGCTCGGGCAGATCGCTGCCACCTCCCTCACTGGCACCTACCCAGGCCCAGACGGTGGCCTGCCCGGCCTGGCCAGTGTGAGCAGCCATCTCTCGGGCTGGGCCGCATCCAGGGCCTACCAGCCGTGTGTGGGCTACGGAAGCAGCTGGCGGCAGACCGGGCCCAGGGCTGGCCTGTCCCTTGGCGACCCTGGTCAGCCCTGCAGGGTGAGCAGCATGAAGACGGAGGCGCCAGCAGCAGCCCTGCCGCGCTGCCCGGGCCTGCAGGGCTACTCTGGGCAGTTCTACGGCCAGGCCGAGGGCTTCTGTGAACAGGACACGAAGGCTGCTTCCTTCTGCGTCTCGGAAACCAGCTGCCTGCTAGAGGGGAGCAGCTCTGAGAGCGCCGAGCTGCTGTCCCCGGGTGCTAACCAGGTGACCAGCACCGTTGACGGCCTGGACAGCCACGACCTGGAAGGGGTGCAGATCGACTTTGAGGCCATCATCGACGACGGGGACCATGCCAGCCTGATGTCGGGAGCCCTGAGCCCGAGTCTCATTCAGAACCGCCCGCACAGCTCCTCCCGCCTCACCACGCCCCGCCTGGCCCTGCCACTGCCCGCACTGGCCGTGAGTGCCACCAACATGGCCATCGGGGACATGAGCTCTCTGCTGACCTCCCTGGCGGAAGAAAGCAAATTCCTTGCAGTGATGCAGTAGGCGGCGGGGGCAGAGGACTGCTGAGCGGCAGCCAAGGGAGATGGGGAGATGGGGACGGACTCAGAGGTTTGGGTATCCGTCTCTGTGTAATTTAGCAATCTCATCTCACCTACCTGGGATGTGTTTCAAGTATATTCCTTTTATGGAAAAGGACTCTGAAAAACCCTAAAGTATTCTAGGGAGAAACTGTCTTCCATTTCATTTGAATCAGTATTGCTAACTGAAATACCCTCTGCTTTGGACACCCTGAGTCTGCCCCCTGTTTTCGAGCCCTTTGTCCTCAGGAGGGCTGAGTGGACAGAGCGGCCCCTCCTTTTCTTGAAGGAAGCACGAGTTGGTGTGCTGGTGACCCGGGGGTCGCTCTTACAACTCCTAGATGTTCATTCACAAAGGCCCGGCATGCTTTGCTCTTTTGAGTTTTTGTTTCTTTTAACTCCCAAATGGGGCATGAGAACCAGACTATGGATAAGTGGGTTATGATTAAGTCTCCTGTGGGTGCACAGAGCCTGGCCCAGATGTTGGTGTTGACACACTGACCCCTGATCCCCACACCCTATTTAGTTCAGGCCCCCTCCCATGGCTGCACACAGCTGGAAACTAAGGACTCTTGCAAATGAAAAGGCTCACTCACAGCTGGGGCTCACCCATCTTTCTGTCCATCACCAGCTGGGGATGGCCATGCCTCTCTGGTTAGTTCTGTTATCTCCCAACCTCCCGTGGTCAGCCCCGGCACTCAGATGACATTCTCTCATCCATTCTCAAGGAGGTGCTTAGACTGTAGGTCGCAGCATTGGGTAGCAGTAGTCTTGGGGATATATGTGAGCTTCTATATTTGTTGATTAGTTCTATCTCTTTCCCCATTATCCTAGGTAACTGAAAATTGATTATATATAGTTCGAAGTATATGAGTATTTAAACAATCCCACAGGCAACCATGTCATTTACCTCTATTAATTCTACTATAGTGAAGGAGTACTTTTATTCTAAGCACCCTATTTTCAGGGATTTATAAAACTTAGTTATAAAAGGGAATGCTCACATCCATTTGAAATAAATTGCTTTTGCCACTCCCAGTATTTAAACATGTGAGACGGTGCTTGCTAGCTTTGTGAATGCCTTCTTGGGTTTTTACATTCTAACCATTCACTGCTGCCTCAGTTAAATAATTTTATGCTCTGTGCAGTTAGTCCTTAACGTGGACTAACATCTGTACTTTTGTTTTGAATTAAAACATTTGCAGATTTTAAAAGTGCAGCTACTTCTCATGTGCAGTTGCTAGACAAGAAAGACATACTACATGTGCACAGAGTTATGGATCACCCAACATTTTATACTTAAAGATAGTCATTCTATTAAAATATTAACATGTCAGACTTTCTGCTATACTCTGTTCCCTTGGCCCTGGAGTTGGATTTATCCAAAATGATTTATGAGCAATCATGTGGCTTCCCTACTTCACCCCACCCCCTAACATTATCTCTGCCACTTATTAGAAAGATACAGTTAGGTAAAGTAAAATACTAGGAAATAGCAATGCTGTTGGGATCAGCCCATTGTTCTATGTCCATATTATTTCATTTGGACCAAGAGCCTCAGCATTGATGTAAATTGGTCCTTTGGGACCTTGAGGTAAAGACAGTTGGGTTTGCTTTCAGGTTGATGGGTCATCAGAGGAATGCTGAGATGCTCCTTCCCCATCCCCAGCATCCCCACTGTTCCCAACCACCACAAACACACACACACACACACGCACACACACACACACACACACACAGAGCAGCTTCTTTTCAATCCACATTTCCCCTTGGGTGGCACTTTCCCTCTCCCCAGAGGCCACTGGAACCATCCAAGAGAGTAACAATAGCCTTGGATGGGACTGGGGCACTTTCTGTTTGTTTCCTTAAAGACGGTAGATTTCCAGTTTTCTGAATGGGCAGTTAACCAAATAAGTGTGGGAACCTCTTCTTTATATCAAAAGGTTCACTCGCTTTGTAACAGCCCCCAAAGCCAAAAACACTTGCTGAGATGTGCTTAGCAGGGTCAATCTACCATTTTCCAGCTTAAAAAAAAAGTTAGTTTTTTTCTGTTTCCCAAATAAGTGGGCCAGTTTTGAAAAAAACCCATGACCATTCCCCGAAACTCATTTTCCTCACAAATCTGCAAGTCTCCCTATCCTGTTCTCCCAGGTGTGCTCTTGTGGTTCGGCACAGTCATACCTGCCTCTCTGGCAGGCTCCTTTCCTGGGAGAAGCCATTTGGGACCTGGCCCCCATGTCCTTCATGGGAGAATGAATGGTGGTCTGGACCCGCACACGGTCGTCTTGTACCCTGCCTTTTTCTTTGGTTTCAGGCAATGCTTGAGGTCGCCGCCTTTTTCTGCTCTTTCTTTATGCATTATAGTTTTGTTACTACTACCTTTTGATTTGCAAGAGACACTTCAGCTTCATGCTTAGCATCTTCTCTGCAAATCTTAGAAGGTTGGAGAAGAGGAGAAAAGAAAGAAGAAAGTAGGGACTGGAGCCATAGTATATCAGGTAGAGTGCTTGCCTTCCACGCCTCTGATCAGGGTTCAATCCCCAGTGCCCCATACAGTCCCACGAGCCCCTTCAGGAGTGATCTCTCAGAGTAGAGCCCGGAGTAACTCCTGAGCACAGTTGGTTTGCCCCCCTCCAAAAGAGAGAAGAACATGTATTCTTTTGGGGGTTCAGTGATCTGTCTTTGAGGAGACTGAGCAGTGTGCTGTCCGAATATGGAACTCTATGGATGTCACACCTCCTATTCCCTGTCTCCACCTTCCCCTGCTCCTCTGACTTTGCAGTTAGGGGAAAGTGTGCTAAGTGTCACAGCCTCCCTTGTAAATGAGGATTCATACATGGTACGTCTGTTTCAGATCTGTGTTATGGTACTTTCGTTTTAAGATCTGTGTTAAAAGTGTTTTTGTCGAACCATTTTGTTTCTTTTCTAAAGAACGATCTAGACTGCCCCAGCGCCTCACACGTTGGCTCACCCTCTTGAGCTACTGAGTTTTGCTTCCGGAGATGTATGTGCCTTATTTTATGTTACTCTTGTGGATACAAGGGCCACTTGGTGTGTCCGGTCTGAGCTTGAGGCTGCGCTCACTGGCCCGGCCATTGTTGGGAGCGAGTCTAAGCTTGCTGTCCTGTGGCCAGGCGTCCTGTGTTCTGACCTGGCAGAACGATGTCTTCTGACACTTACTGTTGCGTATCATGCTGACATGTAAGATAAAAACAACTTTGTTTTTTCCCACCTTTTTTAGAATTTTAAAAATAAAATGTGTAATCCTTTTTTTAAAGATATACATGTAAATACATTTACGTATCGTAGGCCTAGTGTCCGGACGCGGCAGGCCCTGGGCCTTCCTCCATCAGCCAGTCAGGGCTGCTGCCAGCACCCACGTAAAGCCCAGGGTTGCTGTCCCACCACCAGTGGGCTCAACTCTTGCTTTCAGAACCACTTAGTCCTTTTGTAACAAAGAGAAAAAAACATGTTTCTTACTATGTCAATTAAAAAACTTTGTACCTAACTGTTTGCTGGGTTATGTCTTAATTGGAAGGTGAATGGAAGGAGTGCTTTATCTGGTAAACTGCAGCCTGGGCAGAAAGCCACATTTTCCACCCGAAAACTGGATTTTTCTCTTAACTCCAGATTGTAGAATATCTAACAACTTTATCCTTCCACATATTGGAGCTAGAACTGGAACAGAATCTGACAGGGAGGCTTGCTTTGATGTGGCTGAGTGGATTCCAGAGGGAGGCAAAGCCCCCGTGCCCTGGGAGAACCTCGCCAAGGCGCTGTTTGTAAGGACAGAGACTTGGCAGTGGGCATCTGAACTGTGGCCTGCATGTCCCCACACACAGACAGGGCACACATTACAAGAAACCTCCATCCTGTGATCTAACATTCTTTGATTTAAAAACTAGACCCCTTGCATAGGTGACCAAGTGGATTCAGAAAAACTGAGAAGAGAGAGTTGATCTGGTTATAGGAGTACACTGCCTGCTTGCCCCAGTGCCATGTGCATCAGAAGAGAAATTAGGCAAATCGAAGTGATGGACATGAGGCACCCCAGCATGAAATGCAAGTGGATTTATGGGTTTCTCTGTAAGTGGAACAGGTACGACCCACAATTTTATTTAAAAGTCCCCCTGAAGAAGAGAAGTGGAGTACAAGGTCAAAGAGAACATCTGAAGCTCCTTTGGAATTTCATAAAACTTTATTTTAAGTGATTCTGAAGATTCTAAGATATGACCTATTACTCAAATAAGAGTAAATTGAATGCTAGACTAAGATGGAAAAATTGAGTCACTGCCAAAATGTCATAGTCACCTTTCATGCCTCTAGGGTTTTCTCTTTATTTCCTTAGGAGATCATCTCTTCAATTTGACTTTGTAATATATTTACTATCCCAAATATAATCAGGGATTGTGTTTCCTTTAACATTCCCTTTTAGTGATGAGGAGAAGGTGGCTCCAAGAACATAGTTTGCTTGTGGGACACGAAACCCCACAGTGCATGTCCTTACCCCCAGCACAGCCAAATGTGACAGATACATAAATGCATTAAAAATAAAGTAAATTTAGCCTTAGGTTTTACACCCGCCTTTTACCAACCTTCTTTATGTCTTCTTTACCTCCTCACCCAACCTAATTGTGATTTCTAGAAATTGTAATAGAATCTAAATATTTTTAGGCTTTCCCCCTCCTTTCCACTCACAATGGCCCCACGGCCATACTCCCAAAGCAAAGAACAAGTGTCTCAACATCTACAGATGTTTTCACCTTCTCATGAATCTTGTACTTCTTTCAGTATTTTTATCCTTTCTCCCACTATAGACAGCTCCTTCAGCCAGCTCACAGTGTATCAGGCATTTAAGGCAGAGAATAAGTTTTGTTAAGTCAAGGTGCTGCCCTTGATTTAATATTTTAATCAACTCAATATTTCATTCAAATTCCATGATCAATACTGGAGACCAGGAATTAAATAAAGCACAGTCCATCCGGAAGCTTCTAGTGCAGTGAGGGACAGTGTGTCATTACAGAATACAATGACAAGCTGTAATCAAAGATCTTCAAGGAAAGGGAAGTTGGGGGCATTTCCGTGTGAAGTGCTTCTCAGTCTCAGTATCAGAAATGCTTGGGTGGCAGGAAATCATGTTGAGGATGTAAGTGCTTCTTGCAGTGGGAGAGTTTCTAAGCTGCACTCCGTCTAATCCCTGGTGAGAGCTATTTGTTTCTCCTCCAGTGTAACAACCCCAAGTACTGGTTGTCACATCCCTGGAAGGAAATTGGCTCCAGGCTGAGAAGCTTTGTTTAAAGGAATGGAAGCCTAAGGGAGAGGCACCCTGGCTGCTGACTGTAAGTGCCGTGGTAGGATGAAAGCCCCAGGCAGCAGATTCTAGAGAAGCAGAGGATCAGAATGCAGCTCCCAGGCTCAGGAGGAGGGAAAGGGAAATGAAGAGAGGCCTCAAGGACTTCGGAGCTCAGAAACCAAGAGTTGGAATTGGCCAGCGAGGTGAGAGGCACGGCAGTGTGGCTTGGGAGCAGAGCCCGAGAGGTAGAGGCGGCTCTGCCAAAGCAGCATGTTGGCCCAGCAAGAACCATGGACTGGAAATGCTGCCATTGAACCTGGTGTTTGAGCTGCTTTTGACTGTGCAGAAGCAATTCTCAGGAGAAGGGCTAGAAGCAGAAAGAGATCCTACCAGCTGAGGATGGAAGGACTTCTGAAAAGGGAAGTGTGCAAGCCACATCTCACGCCCGAGGTGTCATCAGTGCTAAGACACCTACTGCTTATAATCACTGCCACAGTGCTCAAAGCTGTAGGGCCTTGACTGTGTCACCAAGGTTGGAAAAGCACACAACTTTCACAGTGTGATACACGTCTTGAGGTGGGGGTCAAGGGAAGGAAGAAAGGCTGGAATTTCTTCTTTCCTGCCTTCCTCTCCCTCCTCCCTCTCCCTCCCGCTTCTGACTTCACACCTCTCACTGACCCCTTCCCCACCTGTCTACTTGTTCTATACTTGGAGATCAGTCCTGGAAGTGCCCCGGGCATACAGCGGGTGGGCTGAATATGCATCTCTTGTATGTAAAGCATGTGCCTTAGACCACTGAGCTCTCTCTGCTCCTTTCTTCCCTTCTTAATGCAAGAGGCATGGCCCTGTTAAGTGGTCAAAAAGAAGAGGTAGGGGAGAGAGAGTTGTTGATATTATAGGAAGAAATCAAGAGGGGCCAGAGAGAGTGCAAAGGTTAAGGAACTTGCCTCACATATGCCTATGGCCCTGACTCTGGTTTGGATTCCAATCCAGGCATGCCCCCCCCAAAAAAAAAAATGGGAAATAAGCATCAGAACAGAACTATCTAGATCACTCACTGATCTGTACCACCAGAAACAAGAAAGAAAAGGGGGAAAGATGATGGGTTTAGGTAGATGTGGGCTGCAACAGGAGTGCAAGGAGCAGAGGAACCCTAGGGAAGTTTAGTCTTCTGAAAAGCTCATGTATCAGAAATGTCACTGGGCTTTGACTGAACCTTGAGAGTGAGCAGGGGTTGAAGCTCAGGGCGAGCCGCATTCGGCAGAGTAAGGCCAGCAGTGGGCTGTATTGACTGCAGGCGACATCCATTCAGATGCACGTTTGATCTCAAAGGGGAGGACCCACTCCAGGGACTCCCCCGAGTAAGATGAGTATTCTCTCTGAGTAGCTCCATTCCTGCAGAGAGACTTCTTCCAGGCACTTTTGGCCGTAGTGTTGGGTGGCATGTGGTCAGAGATGAGTGGAAGGGGTTCCTTTAGACTGGCAGCGACAGAGCCGGGAGGGCAAGCGAGGGCTTCCAACAGGCCCCACACCCCGGAGAAGGGGGCGTTTTCCAGGTGCCTGAAAAGGCAGAGCACACCCAGAAAGTGAGGAGGGCAATAGGAGGGGTTTCCTGCCCAAGCTCTTCAGCAGGATCCGTGAGAGGTCTCGTGAAGCCCCACCTGGTGGTCTGTGGGGGATATGTTTTATATTCCTTCTCCCAGTTGTCTTCCTCAGGACCCAGCCCAGGGTGGCAGGTCTGGCTGAGTGCAGGTGTGGAAGGTGGGCAGCCCCGCCTGCCAGGGCCTGCCCAGGGACGGCTGCTCTGTCTGTGTCTGCCGTTGCACGCTGAGCTCTGCTTCCTGAGCTGCTCCCAGCCCTGCTTGCCCCAGGACTCTCGGCAGTCTGGGCCATGAGACCTGCCAGGAGCCTGACTTTGTGAAGGGGCTATCTGGGCATGCGGCTTTTTCCAGTAGCAGTTGCCAGCTGCTTCCTATTCTCTGTGCCCCATTTCTGCCTCGTGTGCAGCCCAGAGCCTCACTCCCGGTGCTCTGCAGGCTTTGTTGAGCACTTGAGAGCTCGTGAAATTGACGGTCACTGTCCTGAGGTCAGGGGAGTAAAGGAGGAAGAAAACCAAGCATATCACCTTTTTGTCCGTGGTAGCCATGAGGACCGCCCTCTGGGAGGGCCCCTCCAGAAAAGGCGGAGGGAAAGTGGCCCTCATGTGCTTCCTGGGCAGTTTGGCCTGCTGATCGCCTCCGTGCAGCCGGGGAGAAGTCACACAGGTCCTGACAAGGCCCTGCACCCGCTCCCTGGGCTCAGCGCTGCTCAGAGCTGGCAGTCTGGCCTGTGGCCTCAGGGCTGGCAGGGGCCAAATGCGCTGCAGAGGTGTGATTCACTGTGTTCCCCGAGGGAAGAAAGGCAGCCAGCTGGCACGGGGTTGCTAAACAGCCGGGCCAAGGAATTCCACTGCCGTGGGACGGAGGGCGGCAGCCAACTAGCTCCCTTCTCTCCCCTGCAGAGGCGCGAGCTGGAGGCCTGCCAGGGCTCTGGGGGCAGAAGAAAGGAACCAAGTGAGGTCTGGAGCCAGAAACCCAGTAAGCCAGGCAAGCAGCACCTGCATTTTCATTTAAAGCAAATTTATATTTAAATTTGCCCCAAACTGCCCAGGGGTTATTTATTTTCAAGATGAACTGCCCAGGGGTTATTTTTTTTTTGTAAGGAGCAAACTTGGGAGGCAAGAAAAATAATATTGGCCAACAAACAAAACTGCACTGTGTGTTTGTCATTTCTCAAAGATTTCACAAGGTCTCTTGAATACGAGGTTTCTTTCCCCTCCGTCTCTCACGGCCTGGCCTCTCTCCGACGATGAACGCTGCAGACCCGTGGCCTGGCTTCCCTGCACCCAGCTGCTCTTCAGGAACCGCGCTGTGGCGGGGGGGGGGGGGTGGGAGAAACTGGGTCCTCTGGAGCCCGAGCCCCACGGACAGAGCCCACTTGACCAACATTTTTGTGGGACAAATTCATGAAGCAACATGAAAAGTCCGTCCCAAAAGTTCACTCAGAGAACAGTACCGAAGGTCCACCCATGCGCCCCATCCCCCAGTGCAGAGCACTTTGTCTCTGATGCCAAGATCACAGGACAGTGCTCCTCCCGACCCAGGCACACCATCACCTGTGCTCCTGCAGCCCACGAGGTTGGGGAGAACAGGACATTTGCTGACCTCTCAGAGGAAAGCTCCGGAACAGCCTTCCCTCAGGCTGCCTTCACCCGGCTGTCTGCATTTCCTGTGCAGTATTGCTGGGTTAGTCCAGGTTCTCCTCAGCAGGGCCTCGAGCCAGCTTGTTTCAGTGTGTTCCGAGACACTCCTAAATCAAGTAAACTTCACGTTCAGCCAGAAGCAAGGTTTTTGAAAATAAGCTGCTCGTAATCCCAGCTTGCTGGCCATGTGCATTGTAATCCCAGCATCACGCAGACCCCGGCTTCCCTCACAGAGGCCTGGCTGAGAGGTGGGGGCTCGCACCCCACTCCCCAGCCAGCAGCAGCTGAGGTCACCGCGTGCTGCTCACCCCACTTAGGGACTCATGTGTCCACACCAGCGTCTCGCCTGGGATGAAAGCTCACATTCTGGGGGTGCGGAGCTACCTCCATTTCTGATTTGATTATTAGTTTAGGGATTCCTGTGACCACCTCAGGTTGAGAATTCTTCAGAATGACTCAGAGAATTCAAGGAACAGGATTCAATTTAGAAAGAATCAGGTGAGACCTATGGGCCCTAAGGCAGTCTCTGAGCCTGTAGACATCTGACCAGCACAAGCAGTACTCTCCAGCAGGGGGCGCCACTGAGTCCGCCCAGCCACTTTCTCGGGGATTCTTAGTAGGTTGGGTCACTGAGCTTCTGTCTGAATCCCCACCTGCTCCCAGAACAGACCCACTTAAATTCCCAATTCTCTAATTCCGTGGTTGGTGTCTCTGATGAGCAGCGCCATCCTTAAGCCAACTCACAGCCACTGAGTCCCTTATTAACACCAACTCAGGTGTAACCCTTGGGATTCAGAAACCACACTAAACAATCCCCAGGCCCTGGGGAAGGCCTCGGGGCTTTAGAACTGTCAATCCCTGCTTCTGTGCAGCAGTAATTGGGGCACTTCCGAGGAAATATGTCAAGAACTGAGAACGAGAATGAAGGAGAGCAGGACGTGTCTAGTGAAGGGGGGCCAGGTCCTGAGAGCGGGCAGGCTAGCCAGCAGGTGCCCTGACCCACCCCTCGGGGTCACTGGGTTTTCGGGTGCAAAGGGCCTTTGTTATATACTAGAGCTGGCCCCAGGAGGCCTGGAGTTTGGGCTCGGACATAGAGCATATGCAGCAAGCTCCCGAGAGGCTCTCCTGGTTCTTTCTTCTCCTCACCTGCAGAGGGGAAGATCAGAGCTCATGCAAACTAGAAGCACAATGTCCACCTTTGCCTGCCCTGGTCACTTCTGAGACATGAAGCAGAAGCTCAGGGTTTGCAGAGGTGAGAGCTGAAGGCTTGTTCTGGACGATCTTAAGCGACAGGAAGGACCCCGCCCCAAGGAGCAACAAGTGCCTGATGTTGGCTAAAGCTCATCGCAAGGCTGCAAAGGAATAGAAGCACGTTTTGTTTCTGTCTGGGGGACACAGCTGCTGATCAGGTGCCACTCCAGCACTTGGCCGGGCTGTGGCAGAGGGAGAGGACATTCCCGCATGGCCTGTAAGGATGGGCTCCAGTTCGGGCCTCTCTCTCCAGTTCCAGAGTCTATAAAGACTTGCTGTGATCATGCTAACACACACACACACACACACGCTCTCACACACACTCACACACAGCTGCACAGTGTAGCCCCACCCTGGAGGCTTTACCAGAGTGTAATGCTGGCCACAGAAAGGTGCCAGGTCCATGCCAAAGACAGAGTGTAGACCCACAATTCTACCTGGACACATGCACACGCTTCTAATTGATTTGTGCTTTCACTGGTAGCTGCTGAAAGCGGAGCATACTTTTGTAATGATTATTTTATCACAAATTTAGTTGTTGGAAGTTTCACATATTTTGAATTTAAGGTGAACAATCACCTATAGAAATTAGGCCTGTGGGTCAGCGTGCGCACAGTGACCAGCAGCAGGTCTCGGTTCAGAACAGAGACTGTGGGTCAGCCTGTGTGCAGGGACCCACAGCCGCTTGCAGCTCTGAACAGAGCCACCTTTACTGTGAAATTGTCACTTTCAGCCTTCCTGGAGATGCAAGTTTCTCAAGTAATGTTTACTTTTCTATTATAAAATGAATGCACTCTCTTAATGAAAAAACAGAAACATCAGAAGAAAATAAAACCCACCTGTTGTTCAATCACCTAGAAATAACTGCTAACAATATATGACCTACTTCCAGATATTATCATTAGATCAAAAATTTAATAACTGGTTTTGGGGCTATACCTGGCATTTCTCAGGACTTAATCCTTGCCCTAGTGTCAGGGATCACTCCTGATACTATTGGGAGCACCATATGCTAAATGGTATTTTTCAATATTATTAAAAATAATTTAAGGGGCCAGTAAGATAGTGCAGGGGACGAGGTGCTTGCCTTGCTTGTGGCTGGTCCTGATTTGATATCTTGAGCACTGCAGGGTGTGTCTCCCAAATCCCTGAAATAAACACCCATGGTAGTTATGGGCGAGGGTTGAGAGGAGGGGTGGGTTCCACCACACAGTGGCAGAGTCACAGCTGTCACAGCCTCCTTCCTTCTGGAGCTTGTGTGCCTAGTCAGAAGGGAGGACCCCCGCACTGGGCCGGGCGGAGGGGCGGTGGCCCCTGTTCTCCCTCTCATCTCCTCTCATCTCCTCTGGGCAGTCTGGGTGGCCTGGTCCTGCCCGCTCCCTGCTGTGCTCCTGTACTGCCCTGGGCTGCCTGTCCGCATGCTGAGAGGTGGAGGGGCAGACGTCTGCAGGGTGTCTAGGGCGTCCCCAAGACAGGGACCTGCAGGACACCCCCCACCTTGGGAGCTCAGAAAGGCCAAGGGCAGGTCCGCGGGGGCCAGCTCGGCACAGGCTCCTAAGGGGCACGCCGGCCTCACCATGGCCCCTCCTCACCCCAGCCTTCTGCGCACCCGAGAGCCCCCTGAAGACAAGGACCCCTCGCACCCCCAACATGCTGGGGGCAGGCTAAGTATGCCAGCGAGGCAGGGCCCTGAGGGCTCTGGGTGGAGCAGGGCGACCCAAGCTGGCAGAGTCCCAGCTCAGGCTGCCAGCTGGCCCTCCCCAGGTGTGGGCCCGGGCAGGGGGCTCTCTGAGAAAGGAGCTGGGAGACCCCTGCAGGGCTGGGGAGTGAGGCTGAGAGCTCCTGGGCAGTTCTCAGGCTTTTGTTCTCCAGAGTTTTACTGTCTTTCCACACAGCGGCTCGCCTTGTTTATACTGGGTTTGGCTGCATTTCCCTGGGTCTAGGAAGTGGCTGGTGGGGAGTTCTTGGCTACAGGGGTTAGGAAAGCAGAGAAATTACTGTTCCGAGATTTCTCTGTACTTCATACACTATTTGATCATGAATCCTCACAACAAGGCCTGTTCTTAGCATCATTTTTAAAGGATAAAAGAGAGAATGAATGGGCGGGGGGCGGGGGAGAGGAAAGGAGAGGGGAATGAGAGCAAATTGGAGAGGAGAGAGGAGAGAGGCAGAGAAGGGGAGGGGGGCAGGAGGGGCAGGGGAGGAGCAGAACTCTCTGGGAAGACCCTTAGCACCTCACTTAGGGGGCGGGCCTGCCTGGGGAGTGACTGTCTGGTGGTGACAGGGTCTGAGTAGAAGTTGCCTCTGGGCTCAGGAGTCAGAGTGCTCCGTCCATTGCTGCCCTGTCTGCTGCTGACCTGACATGTGCCGGTAGGGGCCTGGCGCCTGTCCAGACAGCGGACCACAGGGCCAGTGCCCCGAGCTGGAGCGCGGAGGGTCGACACGGCCCCGTCCTGCTAGTGCCCAGGTGTCCTTCGCGCCCAGTGCCTGCAGGGGCTGCGGAAGCTCAGGGCTGCCTGAGCTGCAGGCAGGGAACCAGCTTGGGAGGAGCAAAAGCTGCAGGAGGAAGGGACGTAGGTATAGGCCCTGAGGGGCCTGCGTGAGGGCCGCCCTGTGGCTGCAGAGGCGCCCAGGCCCGCTGCTGCACCCTGGGGTACTGCGGGAACCTGTGCGTTAGGAAAGGTTGTTTCCAGGTGGCTCCGCCAGCACAGGGTTCTCTCTGCCCTTGGCCCTGCTGGCATGCCACAGCCCACGGGACCACGGGCCACTGCTGCCATCCTGTGGCCGAAGCTTGGATCACCACACACTGCCCGGCCCAGCACCCCTGCTCGAGTCCAGCCTGGGCACGTGGAGCTGGCTCCCTCTCAGGAAGGGCGCAGCGGGCGGACACCCCACCTGGCCCCCGCACCGCCAGGAATGAGCCCTGAACATCCCACTGAAGGGAACGTGCACTGTGGGCACGGGAGGGGCGGCGTGGCAGTCTGGGCTCTGGAATCCTCCTAAACTTTGGTTCTCTTCCCTCGTGGCTGCGGTGGCTTTCGTGGATCAGAAGCTAAACTGCTGGCTTTGGTTTTGCTTCCTTGGGGCTGTGGTGGAGGGCCATGTGTGCTGACCACCTGAAGGGTGTGGACAGCAGGTCTCTCTTGTCAGTCAGAACAACTCTGCTGACTGTGACTGGCCTCCCTGGTTCCCCACAGGCCGGCCTCCTGCACCTGAGGGTGCCTGTCCCCTCTTGAAGCTGTGCTCACCTCTGCCATGGGCGCACGAGCGACCAAGGTACTCTCCACCAGCGCTTCCTGGGCCCCGCGAGTGACTGGACAGGGAAAGGACTTCCGAAAAGTGAGTTTCAGGCTGGAAACGTCAGATAGGGCCAGGGCACTTGCTTTGCACGTGGCACTTGGGGTTCTATCCCTGCTAAACCGTGTGTTCCCCTGAGCCCACCAGGAGTGATTTCTGAGCACTGCTGGGTACAGCTCCAACTCCCCCCACCCCCCAAACCAAAGCAGTGATTCTTATTCCCCTGCAGGGTCCCACACAAGCGTGTTTGGGGTGTTCTCTGTGGTGGAGCATCAGCCACCCAGCTTCCAGGGCTGTTCTGCCTGCCTTCTCTGCCAGCGGCACCTGGGAGCTGCGTTCAGAGACCGCAGATTCTGAGCGGTGAAGCCCAGCACAGGTGGCAGTTCCAGAAATGCAAGTCCAGAAGTGCAAAACCTGAGTGAGTTATTCTGTGGACAGAAACGGGAACTTTGAAACTACAACTGTATGTTCAAAATGTGTATCCTGGAGAAGCAAGTGTCAGTGTACTTACTAACTTCACATGAGCCTCTACTTCCTCATCTGTAAAGTGGGGCAAATCTCTTTCTAGCAAAGGAGTCATGAGGATCGGGTGGGTAATGCTGCTCTCTGTTCCACACAGCCGGACCAGTCTGCACGATAATGCTCACTATCCGGCTGCTCAGCTGAGTGGCTGTGGTTCCGTGATCCAGGCCTCGCTGATCTTTTCCAGCGTGAAAGGAAGTGAAGGCTGTGCAAACTGGAAGTGCCAAGCTTTGCCTCCAGCAGGGAAGGGTGGGCACAAGGCATGGTGACAACCACCTGTGCTGGGGTGACCAGGGGAATCGAGACCTCAAATGAGCAGGACTAAGCGTCTGAGGTCCCTTCGGTTGGCCATTGCGGGGATGAGAGCAGCGCCAACATACCTGCTTCCAAATGAGAGCAGGTGACCAGAGGGACGTCTCTGATCCAACCTGAAATGCACAGAGCCTGGGTCCAGTGAGAGGGTGGGGGCAGCAAGGGCCAGGAAAGGGGACGAGAGTGAGCTCAGCCCATGCAGGAGTGTGGTAAGAGTGAGGCTGAGGGACGGCCAGGGGAGGGAGTCAGGTTGTCTTGGGCTTCCTGGGATCAGCAGAGGTGCATGAATGTCCAACATGTCAGGGACATGTTGCTTTTGTCACTGGGCACTTCATATTTTGAGTTGATCACCTACTTCCAATATGAAGTGCCCATATGCGCATTTTAGTCTTAATGCATTTTAACAGAAAATATTTTCTTTATGGGGAAAGGCAGGAGAAAGAGAGAAGAAAAAGATTGTTTATTGGGTACCTCTTGCCCATTGGTGATAAGCGAACTCTGACTTCTTGCTTTTATGCCCTGCAAGGAACAGCCCGGGATCAGGCAAGGGAAATATTTCCTGCCACCGAAGATGGTGCAGCCTGCAGCAGTCATGGACAATCATACCACAGATTCGTGAACATCACGAAGATTCTGTTGAGAGAGGGACAGAAGCTAGGAGCCGGTGATGTGCAGACAGATTCTAAGCAAATGGCCCTGAGGCTCTGAAGCAATGGGGGAGAAACAGTCACACATTGCCCCCTAGTGTCCTCACAATTTAGTGCATGTCATGGTTCCAACAAGCTAAAGCACAGTTGTGTTAGGTGTTCCCAGACCAACCTATGCAGGTATTTTTGAGCTTCTTACAAGCGATCTTGCCAGTGGTGAGTGAAGGGGACCTGTTTCAGTGCATATTAAGCCTCATTCCACCCTGGTTGGCCGTAAGGAGAAAAATCACAGAAAAAGCCATAGTTGGGCTCAGGGCAGACTCCCTTCCACGGCAGCCCACCTAGAAGTTGTTTTGTGTCAGTTAAAAAGTGCATATTTGGGGCAGGAGAGTTAGTGCAATGGGGAGGGTGCTTGCCTATCTCCAGGAGTGATCCCTGAGGACTCTGAGAGTCGCCAAAATAAACTTCACAAAATAATAATAAATAAACAGAATGGGGGAGGACTAAGTGTCATTTTATAATATTTAACAGCAACATTAGGAAGCTTAGTCTCTTTATTTTTTTATTTTCAGGAGTATAATTTAATATCTATTGCAGATACTTTGAAAAATTCACCAATATTTTGTTTTGCTCACATTGTGAATGAACACAACATCTACAATAAAATCATGCAACTAGAGTTCTTTGATAAAAAGAGTGGTAGTGCATCAGGTAGGGCACTTGCCTTGCTGTGACCAAGCCACGATTGATCCCAGCACTACACAATGCCCTGAGCACACTGGGAGTAATCCTTGAGGAAAGAGCCAGGAGTAAACCCTGAACACTGAGGGCTACGACCCCACCTCCGCCACCAAAATAGAGTTAGTGTCAGCTGATAGGCTTACATCCAAATTAGGATGCTTCTGCAAGTTGGGAGTTTTGTGACCCACAGCTGATATTGGCTTAATTGGGTTATGCCTTCTTTTATGAGCCGACTGAGTTCTGTACTCCAAGATATCTTTGTGTTAGGTATCCAGAGCAAAACAGAGACATAGACCCGAAATCTCATAAGTACAATACATTTCCATACTGCACGATAAGCTTCAGTGGAAGATGTCTTGAAAACAATCTGAGGACTAGGGGCCTCTGGTCTAGTCTCTGGGGAAGCCTGTGCAGTGACTGAGGTATCACAAGGGAGTCTGTGCAGTGAGTGTCACAGGGGGAGTCTGTGCAGTGACTGAGATATCCCAGGGGAGTCTGTGCAGTGAGTATCACAGGGGGAGTCTGACAATAACTGAGATATCACAGGGAAGTCTGTCTAGTAAGATATCACAGGGAAGTCACACTTTAGTGTGGCATCTGGCCCACACAAATCTTTACATGATGATTATCGGGGCTCAAAAGTGATGTTATAGTTGGGGTGCAGTAGTAGGTGTGGGAATAGTTTTGTTGGGTCCTGGAGGGAGGGACAATGACTACATTGTCATGTTCAGTTAGACATGACAAACCACACAAACAATCCACAGTGTTTAGAATTTCAGAGTTTTGTTTGTTTGTTTGGGTTTGGGCCGCACCTGGCCCTGTCAGGGCACTCTTCTGGCTCTGCACTCAGGGGCCATTTGATAGGGTCAGGGGGCTATATGAGATGCTAGATATCAGGCCCGGGTTTTCCAAGTGTGAGGCAAGCACCATACTTGCTTTATTATGGCTCTCACCCTAAAATTTCAGTTTTAAAATGTCATGAAAAAAATTTTCTAAAATTTAAATGAATTTCATGATTATTTTCTTTCATCCCATAAAATATTGTCAATCCAATATATAGTTTGTTGCAAAATTTATTACATATATGTATTTTTTCTTCATATCAAGTGTTCCTGACCCGTGTGGATGCTCCATGTGCAGCAGAGGTCAACATGGGCAGCCACGTTTCAAAGACTCCATCAGCTGTGAGGCCACATATGGCCCGCATTGGCATCTCCACACACATTTCTGAGGGCCCTAGACAGCCACGTAGAAGCTCATCAACATCGTGCTGGACCCAGGTATTTATTACTATGACAGCTACACTTGTGTGGATCCAGAGACATTGCAAGAAGCTTGTCAAAGATGATGCAGAGATCATGGCTTCAGACCATCCTGGCTGCTTCTTAAACAAACAAATAGACAAACCAACAAACCAGATTCCAGGACCCGAACATTTGAGTCTCTGGTGACTGGGAGTCTGCAGCCTTTGATTGGATCTCCTAGTGATAAGGTCCAGCCCTCCCTGACTTTGCGTTGGACATCCTGAAGATGTTCTGCCTGCAGCCCTGGGCAGGGTGGGCCTTTGTAGGCCAAGAGCTGCCTGCGATAGGCTACTGGTCCTTGAGCTCATCTTCACCAGAGCTTAAGTTTGGTATCAGTTGCACACTCTAACACTCTCTCCAGCTCATGTGAAGTCGGAGCAGCTTCCTCTGCCATCACATGTGCCCACACTGGCGCATCAGGTCCTGCCCATCAAAGTCCCTGGTCTGCACCTCTGAAAATGTCCTGCTTCAACTTCCTTACCCAGAAGAGCTAAAGAGAAGAATTTATACTCACTTAGTCTCCTGGTTTTTCTTTCTCGCAGAGAAATCCCTGCCATAAAATTCTTCTCTCTTATTGAGACAGAAGGATAGAGAGGCTGATTTATGAAGTCTAAGATGATAGACAAAAGGTATTTTATATTTAGAAACAGTAGAACACATTTGAAATTTTATGTGCCTTTCACATGCTAAGCTCTTAACATGATAGGACAGTTTATACTAGTAAGTACATTTTCTCATCTATTTTTTTCACAAGAATGGTCTTATTCCAAAGTTGCAGGGTAATGCTATATTTTTACTCTTTATAACAATTTTTTTGATTGATTTATCTCTTAGGGCTCTCCAAAATCTCCAAACATTGTCTATCAAACCACAAATATCACTAGAAATTTCTTATCTTTGATATTACCAATAGAGACTCGCATCTTTTATAGGGTTGTGATCTCTCAACACTGGTCAAAAAGCACTGTGGTGTTCTAAAGAATTGTGGATAAGTGAGCCAGAGATGGCCTCTGTGTATGCGTCCTTAGGTTTGTTCTTAGCAGAAATCCTAGGCCTTTATCTCAAAAGTCCACTGACTCAAAATTTCATATTTCTGTTTTAACATTATTCAAAAATATTTTAACCATTTAGAACCAATCAACTAGCATATCCTTCAAATCTTACTTAATATCTGATTGCCAGATATTTGCCCCAGAGCTCTAGAGACCTCCATTCAGAACTGCAGGCTGTTTTTTTTAACTTTCTGATTCAGAAAACCCTCGTGATGTACTACAGTGATTCTGTGTTGAGCGCCACCAGCTAGACCCCTCCATGTCTTTTCCACTTTGCTTGAGCCTCCTGCTCTTAAAACTCTTAAAACATTGACTTCATGTGTCTAATCCAACTTTTCTGATTTTCTGACTTTTTATCTACTCTAATATGCCCAGTATGCCTAATACCTTCTCTGTTATACCTAATTTTCTTAGCATTTTTATCCTGTTTTTTTTCTCAATATTTTGACCCAGAACCTTGTGCCTCTTTTGTCTAGTCAGTGTGCCCAACTCTCCAAGTGCTAGCTTAGCAGTGTGTTAATATTATCTGCCAAGGAGAGGCTTTCACAAAGACAAATGTTTCCTTTCCATTTTTCACATTGATCAAGCAGGTCAAGAGCCAGACTCAAATACACCTCGTGGCTCTTGCAGGTACTTGTCGATTAATTCCTATAGTGTGTCCGAGTTATTCAAGTTATTTATTGCTGGGTAACAAACCATTCCAAACAAAGTGGGGTGAAAAAGTATTATTTCATTGTTATTATCCTCCCACAATTCTAAGGGCTAGATTGGCTCTGGAGAAGCAGTTACTGCTCTAGTTTTCACATGGCTAATGATTCACTGGCTGGGACTAAATTCAACAAGTTGTATATTGAATTCATTTAATTCACTGGCTGGGACTAAAATCAACAAGTTGCATATTTAATTCATTTAATATTTAATATTTATCTATCATTTGGCTAGGGAATTCTTATGTAATCACTATTATGACATTCTCACTTATCTCACTTTGAAGTGAGTACCACATTTAAGGATCTGAGTACAAATAAATACTTTCCAAAAGCATAAAAGAGCTTTTTTTTGTGGATGTACAGAGTAAAATCTGAAAGGCTTCCTGGGGACGGTAATCCAAGGGAGCATTGCACAGTGATGATAAAGATGGGAATTCATCCAGGCTCTTTATTTAAACTATAAAGTAGGGTAATGAATGGTAGAGACTTCTAAGATCTCAAGGAAAGGACAAATGAGAGGTTACTGAGCCCACTCGAGAAATCGACGATTAATGGGGTTTCATGATTCACGTGATTCATGAATGAATGGTAGAGGAGATGTTTCTATACACTCTGATAAGGAAAGTTTAGTCTGCAGATGATGGGAAGATCTGAAAAGATTTTGAGAAAGAAAATTGCACAACAAGCTTTCTATCTTAAGAATTTCAGGGTGAGAGACGAAGACGCGGCTTCAGTGCTAGATCACATGCCTTGCATGAATAAGTCCCTGGGCTTGATCTGCTGCCACAGTGCGGTTGGCTGAACGCTGCTGGGCATCACCAAAAGCAGTGATAAACAGAGAGAGAGATTTCTACGAGGTGATGTGGAAGAAAAGAGGGAAGACTGGAAAGGCTGATGGTAAGACCAGCTAGTGAATAGGTTATCACAGTGTTCCAAGTGGGAAATATGGGGCAGCTTCAGTCTTGAAGAGTTGGGGGCAGATCTAGGAGCTTATTGCGAACCTGTGGGGGTTCTCCTGTGGTGCAAACTTCTTAAATGGGAATCATGTATAGATAGATAGGAACGTCTTTAGGCAAAATAGCAGTGGGTATTAGAAAAATAATTACAGATTATTTTTATAGATTATAAATTTTACATAATAACTATAATACATGTAATCTATATATGTTCTACACATTTTCTACTGATATATGTTGATTATAGGTATATATTGATAAGAAAGCAGGGTTTCACCTAGATCAAGTACTGACAAGAAAACCAGGGCCAGCCTAGGCCTGCAAGCCACCACACCCAAGCCCCTCTACTGTTTAAACAGGCCCAGCTTCATAGACAAATCTCAACTAGCTGACAAACAGCCAAGCCACAAAACTGTCCAAATATTTCAACCTCTGAGCTGAAAACTTGGGTCTTTTGTGAATGGGGGTGTGTGGTCAAATTCTTCTGTCTTTTGGCAAGGCCCGCCAGCCACTGCATCTGGCCTCCTCCGCCATGCAAACAGCCCAGGTTCATAGCTCCTGAAGCATATGGCCCCAAATGTGAGCAGGCAACTCCTCCTCCATACTTCCTAGCATTGTCAGCTCAGTAGGAGCACAGAAATTTTGATGGGAAGGTTGCACAGAAGCTGACCAAACTCAGTGAGGAAAAAGAATAACCCAGAAGGTTCAACCAGCACCAACTCAGTAAACTCAGACAGGTTTACTGAGGAACACTTTAGGAACTGACTTTAGGAACAAAATGACTTTACGAACATTTGTGAGATAGAATGACATCTTCACAAATGGACTCGGACTGATCTATTTTCTGATTAATCCATTTGGCATTTTGTTGTAGCAAGCAATATGAAGTAAATTGTGTTAGGCTTGTTAAGGGGGCAGACTGAGGATGTGGGAGGGAAAGTGGTGGCGGGAAATGAACGGAATTGCTGTTGTATACCTGAAACAACTATATTATGAACAACTTTGTAAATCATGCTGTTATAATAAGTAAAACAATAACAAAACAAACAAAAAAATTCCAGAGCAACCACAGAGTCTTTCATCTGACAAACAGAAAACAAAATATAGCAAAGAGAAGCAAGAGAATATTATTTGTCCATTGAAAAAGAATGAATGATGCTTTCACATTTGCTACAACACGGATAAATCTCATAAAACAATATGCTAACCAAAATAAAAGAGCCATAAAACCCCAGTTATCAAAATATTTAAAGAACTAGAATAACTAAATATAAGTAGGGGCTGGACTATAGTTCCAAGGTTAAGGTGCCGGAGTTAACTTTGAGCACAGAACTAGGAATAAGTCCTGAGCACGACTGGGGATGGTCTCATAAAAGCAACAACAAAAAGAGGAGAAAATAAATTGTAAAGATGCAGAAAATAGAGTTGTGGTTGCTTAGGACTGCAGGGATGGATGAGTTGGTGAGGTAATGAGATGCAGTTTCCTTGGGAGGTGCTGAAAATGTTTGGAATTTGTGGCTATAATGGTTCCAACAACTCGGGGTAAAGAAAAACCATTGATTTAAAATTTTTTAATGTGTGTGGTATGTGAATTATATCTCAATAAAGCTTCTAATTTAAAATACATTTCAGAAAGGAAGAGATTGTGGAGATAACGCAACTGACCAGCCCCCGGAGTATGAGGGTTCCCTGAGCACCCTGAAGAGAGGCTGAGAACTCAAAATCAATCAAGGAACGTTTGTTCTGTGATAGAGTATATTTTTCTATTCTCTCTGTTTATCCAAGAGAGAAAACTAACAGCAAAGACTGGTTTATAATACATAAGGAGAGGTGAAGGTCCTGGCATTTGCTGGAGTGGAGTGTGCACTGTTCTGTCAGTCACACTGTGATCTTGCTTTAGTCTGTGCTCGGGTAGCAGGATGGAGTGGCCTTTCTTGGGGCTGTGGTCTGGGTCCTGGCACCTGTGACACTGCATCACTCAGAGTCTGTGTGGCCCAGTCTAAGTCCCAGCTGGGTCTAGGGGCACAGGCCACTCAAGAGCCACATCCAAGGCCTGAAGCCTCAGGATACGCTTTATCCCTCTTTCACGGTGTCCATGTAGTTTATGGGGATTCTACAGGCTAGGAAACCCCAAGAATGGTGTGTGGCACTTTAGAATGATAGTAGTATTATAGTGAGAAAAAGCATAGCAATGAGCAGATTTTTTAAATCACCTATAACCAGAAAATGTTAGGAATAAAATTTAAATGGCTCAAATTAAAATGTGAAAAAGAGTAAGTTGTAAAGCCTGACACTCAAGACTCTTCAAGCTCTTGAGAAGGACTCTGCAGGCTCACCCTGCAACCCGTGTGCTATCTCTCTGCTTGCTCATTTCTGCTCCAGAGACCTGTGTTCTCTCTTGGACAATGTTCCTCTCTGTGTCCTCTCTCACAACTTTCTAAGCAAATTCTGTTAAATTAACACTACCTTGCTTCACAGAGAGAGCAAGAGAAAGAGGAGAGAGAAGGGGAGAGAGAGGAGAGAGAGAGGTGAGAGAGGAGAGAGAGGAAAGAGAGGAGAGAAAGGAAAGAGGAGAGAGAGGAGAGAGACAGGGGGAGAGAGCAGAGAGAGGGAGAAAGAGAGGAGAGAGAGGGAGAGAGAGGAGAGAGACAGAGAGAGAGGAGAGAGGGAGAGAGAGGAGAGAGGGCAAGAGAGATGGGGGGAGACAAAGGAGAGAGAGAGGACAGAGAGAGGAGAGAGAGAGGAGAGAGGAGAAAGAGACCGAAGGCCATGGTAAGAGGAAGCGAACAGTGGCCTGGAAGGGTGAGTGCTGGGCTCTGGACACGTGTACTGGCAGGACTCAAAGATGTGAGGAGAAGCAAAACTGTGCAGCCTGACCACATTCAACTGCACTCTGAGTCATCAGAGTGAAATCCTAATCCCAGCAGATATTTTTGTAAAAGTAAAATTGGCATTTGTTTTCCTTCAAATGATTTAGTTATTGGCCTGAAATACCTTAGCAGTGTATGGCTTGGGGGTGCTTTGGGAGCTGTCAGTTTTCAGTCACATTTTCCTAGCTGGGGACTGGGTCAGAGTTCAAGGGTCACTCACGGGCTCTGAGGGACCTAGAAAGTGAGGCACAGCCGGTGAGGCCTCCAGCCAGACCAGCGGCCTGACTCACCCCATCCTCTCATCCATGAGCTGAGGAGGGGAGGATATATGGAAAATATTAAGACTCTCAAGTGGCTGCTCTCTGAAGCATTCCCTGGGAGGCAGGAAGCGGCCTCTGCTCAGCCAGGAAGCATTGGCTCACCTTCTGCTCTGAAAGAAAAGACGAGAAGAAAGAAGTGGTTTTCCTTAATCACCACCGGCTTCCTCCAGCTCTTACTAATCGTGTGGTTTATGCTCCTACTGCTACTTTGTGGAAGGTGGAAGGTTAGTTCTCAGAACTGCATTTGGGATCTTCCCAACCTATTCAGGGGTTCTGATCATGATGACTAAGGATCCAGGTGCGAATCTGTTGCTTGCTGTCCGATTTTGCTCATCTTAAACTGATAATGCTAGATATATTCTTATAGAAGCGATTGCAGTTATTTTAGTAGTTACAAAGTTAATGGGATAGGTGAAGTCATAAGAACTTGAGCTACATCTGAAAAGAACAACTAATATTAATATACTTGTCAGTGCCAAAACCACAGGCTGAGAGGCCATGGGATACAGTGGGTAGGGTGTTTGTCTTCCATGTGGCCGACCGGGGTTTGATATTTAGCACCCCATAAGATGTAATTCTTGAATGTAATTCCGGAGTAATTTCTGAGGCATAGCCAGGAGTAACTCCTGAGCATCACTGTGTGCCTACCCGCCAAACCCCAAACACTACCCATCCTGCTTCATATAACCCAACCCAGCTTCTAGTCTGAAACATTGTAAAGTTAAGACCAGACCTGGAGGGAGGGATACATCCCAATGCAGCCCAGGGACCTTTCAAAGAGAGAGGATTTGGAAGGAAAAACGTTTATGTATATGGGCTGATACAAAAATAAAAGAGAAAGGAAAATATCCCTGGGTGACCTGAGTGGAGAGTGAGGAAGCAACCTTGGGTAATGGGAGAACTGTACCTGAGGGAGAAGGCGCCTCAATAGAAACAGAGGCTGGGGGCTGGAGCAATAGCACAACGGGCAAGGCGTTTGCCTTGCACACTGCCAATTTCAATTTCCGGCATCCCATTTGGTCCCCTAAGCACTGCCAGGAGTGATTCCTGAGTGCAGATCCAGGAGTAACCCCTGTGCATCACCATGTGTGACCCAAAAAGAAAAAAAAAAGAGAGAGAGAAAACAAAAAAGAAAGAAAGAAACAGAGGCTGGTGGAGGAAGAGAGTTCTCTGTGTAATCCCCAGTGGCTAGAGAAACCTGGCAGCTCTCTCTTGTCACCTGAGTTCGGTGGTCTTGTGCTACTCCCTCACCCAGCACAGCTGATGTCATGGCCGAATGAAGGAGGAAACATGGGCCAGGCTGGTTGGTGATCAGTTGCCGTTTATTCCATTCTCCCCACACACCTGTTCCAGTCTCACTAAGCTCCGCATTCTAGTCTCACACTGCCCCTCATTCCCGTCTCCTCCTGTCTCTCCCACTCATCTCTCAGCCCTCCATCTCATAGTCCCTGTCTCTCTCTAGTCTCTCTCCAACTCCCCGCATTGGGGGTAGCACCACACCCACCATCAACATGAAAGTCCTTCTTCCGCTCAAGGGCAAAATACTACTTAGGGATTTTTCTCCTTTCATTAGTCCAATAACTTAATTAACATCTTAATTCTATTTCTTAATATTAGTTATTTTATATGGACACAGTAAGAAATACATTAAGCTTATAGGGTGGCTCTCCTGAGGACATCTCACTGTAGATTTCAGACTACAGTGCTCAGGCCAGATTGATCTTTTCTAACCCTAGCAGGGTCCTATCTAGTTGTTACTTCTTGGATCATGACAGAATTTATCCATGACCATGCTCTTAATTTATAGTTAAGTATTATGGCACTTTGGCCTGGCCCACTTTGATGCCAGGGTAACACATAGCTCACTGCTTGCCCTGGATCCATCCAGTCCCTCGTCGGGACCCTGCTTTTGGTATGCTAGGAAGTAAGGGCAACTGAGGCATAAGTCGAAAGAACAGATGACCGGGAGTGAATATCATTCAGAATCAATTGACTCCCAAGTTACAAAAGCATAGCATTAACTGTCTTCCTTTGTCCATACAAAAAGGACGTTGCTCTGAATTAACTATGCAAAGGACTTAAGGAGAAAAAAAAAGCAATATTTAAAAGTTAACAGAGTCTTATTAGAACATAAAGGTAATTGATGAGTTTGAGAAGCAAAGCACAAAGGAAAAGTTTACTGATAAAACACAGAGGAGTGGGAGCACTGTGATTGGAGTACCCCCAATAAACTTAAGCTCCCTGAGGCAAGGCAGAAAGGACAAACCAATGTTATCCTACAACTCTCCATAATGCTTAGATTCTACTTTGCACAAAACATTAGGTATAATCAAAATAAATCTGATACTGTATGCATCATGCTGCTTCCACTTTGCCCAGTATATTTGCTTAGAAATATTAGCTTAAAATTGATATTTAACTGAAATATATTTTAATGTTGACCACCATTGGCATTTTACTTAGATACTGAAGATTAAGAATGAGTTGTCAAAAAAAAAAAAAGAATGAGTTGTCATAATTCCCACATACATTAGAAAGCCTTAAGTTGGAGTGTTTTATTTTAAATTAACATTTGTTTATTACATTATGTATAAAGTGAGAAATATTAGCTAGATGCATACCTGAACTTTGTGGGCATTAGATTTTGTCCTTTCCTCAAAACTGCAATTTTTGGACTACAAGGCAGTTATTTTTAATGATATAATTTTTTTTTTTTTTGCTTTTGGGACACACTCAGCGATGCATAGGGGTTACTCCTGGCTCATTCACTCAGGAATTACTCCTGGCGGTGCTGGGGGACCATATGGGATGCTGGGAATCGAACCCGGGTCGGCCGTGTGCAAGATAAATGCCCTACTTGCTGTGCTATTGCTCCAGCCCCCTCTGACATAATTTGTTATCTTATGAAGTTGCATGTCATGGGGAAAGAATATGGTGAATTTATGATGGCAGCTTTGCATTATGAGGATAATGTCTACTGATATGCCACTTGACCTGACCAAGATTGGTGTCTAGCGGCCGGGAGATGTATGTGTGGGATAAACTTCAGGAAGCCTGGAACAAGGAGAAAATGAAGTGAGCAAGGCATCCAGAAGCAGGGAATTTCATATACAGTTCCCCAGGATCTGTTAGTGAAGGCCAAGGCACAGGTTGAAGTGAACCAAAATTAATCAGGATTCTAGAGGAGGAACAGCAGAGGGATTTTAGGGAGGGATATGGTAGGAGGTAGGGAGTTCTGATCAGAAACTCTGAAAATTGGGCTTGGGCTTTGGTGCACATATAGTTCCAATAGTCATCAAATCTAACATGGTAAAGGTTCTTCATGCTAGAAAAGAGAGTGGAGACAAGGGAAGAACAGAAAGGGACCTCTGGGGATTGAAATCTTTGCTAGACAACAGAGGACATTCAAAACAGTGAGTTTCCTGTGGCTTTAATGGGTTTTAATGTGTGCATGTGGTACACTTGAGTTTTGCCTGAGAACCAGACAGCTGTGTAGAAATTAATCAAATGATGGAAAAGAGTATAAGCAGGCCAAAGCAGCTTGGTGCACGACTTCTGTCATCAGTAGAACTGGGTTCTTGGCTCTTCAAATTCCTAATAATTTGTTGCTTCCTACCATGACTCAGAAGACACCATGCTGCAATAGAGTCAATTCCCAAGCTGCAGAGATGGACAAGAGTCATAATAAGTTAATGGTGATCTTGTCATGTCTGGGAGCTCCAAAGCTGAATTGACTCATTAATGCCTATCTAACATTTGGATCTACACAAATTTACCTACTTCATTTGTTGCATATTCTTTTCTAGCTCATCAAGGATGAAGTCTAACCCTGCATCTTAACCTAGATAACCTCTTACTTACTAGATCATATTTGGGTGTTTGGTCACAGAAGTTACCCATGACCACTGGGCTCACTGCCTGAACCAAACAGCTTTGATGCTATAATAGCTTTAGAAACATCCTCCTATCAGAAAATACCCATCCAACATTTGCTGCTACTGCCAGGTGCTACCTACCTGATGCATTCTGAATGTATTATCACCTCCTCAATTCTACAAAAAGTTCAGATGGTAGGTTAAATTAGTATCTTTCAGTTTAAGAAATTAACATACAAATGGGTAAGAAACTTGCTCAGTCACATAGCAGTCTCTCTCCTGGAGTCAAATTTGAACATGAGCAGTTTTCTTCCAGAGTGTTCAAACCAAAAGTGGAAACAGGTATATGCAGGTGTTTTCAGGCCCCCATTGGAATGCTCCTGAGAAGTGGTGTATGCTGTATCACTCTCACTGAGAAATAAGTTTCAACATATATTAGAGGTCAAGAAAAATATGAGAGTCACTGAGAGTTGAGTTAGAACATGCAAGTTTAAATCCTTTCCTTAAATCTTTATAAAATTCTAGATGTTAATTTATATTCTCTTGGTCTCTAATTCTTAAAATGAATATAAAGCCTCTCTTGTCTATATTTTTGGATTTAGGATAATATCAGATGAAAGCAGTTTAGAAAAGGATTTGGTAAATGTTGAAAAGTATAAAGATGTAAGTAGTTTTTAGATTCCATGAAAACCTCTTATCATGGCACAATGAATGAGCAGTCTAGAGTAAAACCTTAGTATCACTGTCATTTACAAAGAGTGACATTAAAATTTGTATCACTAAGAAAGTAAAACCAAGAAGCATTCCAGTCCCCAAATGGAAGCCTACAATAATGGGCTTGGGTCAATGGACCAAATCACTATGATTCATTATGTTAACTTAATTATATTCTCTTGGGAAAGACCATAAAAGGCTAATGTACTAAGAGGCAGCAATGACATTGAAGGTCATTGATTAAGTTCATCATCTTTAGATTTATTCCACTACATTCCTTGCACTCTTTCTTAAGATTTCCCAATAGCAGAAATAATAGTTGAACTTATGACTCTCACTCCAAAGACAGGCAGGGTCCCAGAGAGAAACTTCTGTCTTCAGAAAACAAAACAAAACAAAACAAAACACAACAACAACATGAGCATCTGCACTCAAGGCCAACAGCTTAAATTTAATTCAAATCACTTTGACTGAATCTTCCACTAATGACTGTTCAAAGGCTGACCAGGAAGACATTGGTCAAATTGGGAAGTTCCCAAGAGACACATCAGTCTCAAACCATAGTTAAGTAGACACCATCTAACTGGCTGAGTCACTCTTCAGCAGACACATGGAAGGCACAAGTAACATATAAGCAACTTGGAGTGAGAAATAAGTAATATACTTTCAGGAAAAAGTACACTGTGGCCCTAAAGATATGGAGTTTGCCTTTCTTGAATGTGGCAGACCCTAGTTAAATCCTGTCCTCTAGAGAACCCCAACTTGTCCCTGAAAAGGAAAAAATGTTCTGAGGACATTCAAAGATACAACATTCAAAAAGTACAAGTGTTGTTGAAAAATAATTTGCTGCATAGACTTTTTCATATAAGTTATTAGAGCAATTAGATCTCTGAGATGCACTAATATTCAAAAATTAGTACTCTGTCTTAGTAATTTTATAGATCTGACCTATCAATTTAATAAATTGTGTTATGTGCCTTTTAATTTTTTAAATTAAGTTTTCTATATTTTATTCATTTTTGGTTCTGTGTAGCTTGAGGGACCATGCTCAGGGATCACTCTTGGAGGGCTTAGGGGATCATATGGAGTACCATGGTCAAACTCAGGTCAGCTGTGTGCAAGGACCCTACTTGGTGGACTATCTCCTTAGTCCCTATTTTCAATTTTTTGAGCAATGTCTGTCATTAGTTCAACAACAAAAAAATCAAACAATCCTCTCCAAAAGTGGAGACTAGAGATCATAGATAATCCCCCAAAGTAGACCTAAGAAGAGTTAACAGGAATATAAATAAAGTACTCAGAATCATTTATGATTAGGGACATGGAAATAAAAACAATGATGAAATACATTTTGATTTGAGAGTGGTATTTATCAAAGAGTCTGGAAATAGCCAGTGTTGTGGTGTTAGTGTGAGAAAGAAACCCTCACTCACTGTTGGCTTGAATGTTACCTGGTTCAGCCTCTATGGGAATCAATATAGAGATTTCCCAAAAAAGTAAGATCAGAGCTCTCATATCACGAGTGATACCACTTGTCATCTATCCTCAAAACACAAATACATTAATTTGAAAAAAATTATATGAATATTTATGTCCATTGAAGTACAATAGCCATGACATGGAAACAACCCAAATGTCCAACTATGGGTCCAGAAATTGTGGTATATATATGCATCTGTAAGGAAGGACAAAAATCTTGCAATTTATGACCAAATGAATGGCTGGAGGATAATTTTGCTCAAATATGTGATGTAAAGATACACAGTAAGAGAGTGACAAATGATCAAAGAAAATAGAATTGATTAGTGGGTCCACAGAACTGAGTGGGTTTGGAATGATATATGCATGGAACCATTATTAACAATAATGTAAATAATAATATCTTCATAAAGATGTAGATAATAAAACAAACTTTTCAATGAATTAAAATAACAAAGTAAAACATTTTTATCAATGACTGAGGCATCGAAATAGGTCAGGCCAAAGCGCCACAATACTCAACTATAAGTTGAGAGCATGGTCATGGACAAATGCTGTCATGATCCAAAAGTAACGACGAGATTAGGACCCTGCTAGGAATAGGAAAAACTAATCTGGTCTGAGCACTGTAGTCTGAGATTGAGATGACCCCAGGAGAGCAATTCTATAAGCTTAATGTATCTCTTATTGTGTCCACACAAAATTATTAATATTATGAATGTTTATATGTTTGTTGAACAAGGAGAGGAGAAACACACCCATGGGATTCCACTCTAGGGAGTGGAATAAACTGCAACTGACACCAACCAACATAGCCCTCATTTCCTCCTTCATCCTCCCTTCTCCATCAGTGTCCTCAGGGTGTGGAAGCGGCTTGAGACTACCAAACGCAAGGGCGGGACAGAGAGCGCTGAAGGCCCTTTGGCAAACACACATCATTGTGAATTCACTAAAGGGCCACCGTGCTCTATCTCTCTCGGTGTCTTCCATTTGGTAGTCTCGAGCGGCTTCCCCTACCCCCCCAGGAGGCCAATGGCGATGGGCAGGTGAAGAAAGGAATGAGGGCCAGGCTGGTTGGTGTCAGTTGTAGTTTATTCTATTCCCATCTCCATTCTCCTCTGCTTCTCCTCTGCTTCTCCCTCCAGCCCCCTTTCCCTCTTCCAGTCTAGTTAAATCCCCAATCATGAGTGGTTGGAGTCATAATTACACATAGGTGTGGTCATACAACCTGCAGAAGTAAAGTTCTTCCCTCAGGAGAGGCTTCTAGGACAAATTCTCATTCAGCAGGATGACCCGCCCAAGAGTGGAATCCCATGGGTGTGTTTCTCTTCTTCTTGTCCAACAAACATAAACATTCATAATATTAGTCATTTTGTATGGACACAGTAAGAGATACATTAAGCTTATAGAATTGCTCTCCTGGGGTTATCTCGATCTCAGACTACAATGCTCAGGCCAGATTAGTCTATTTTGATGCCAGGGTAGCTCACAGCTTGCCCTGGGTCCACTCAGTCCCTCATCGGGACCCTGCTTTGGGGTGCTAGGAACTATGGGCAACTGAGGCTTAAGTCAAGGAAGCAGATGCCCTGGAGTGCATATTGCTCAGAGACAATTTACTCCCAAGTTTTAAAAGCATAATATTAACTGTCTTCCTTTGTCCATACAAAAAGGACATTGCTTTAAAGTAAACTATTCAAAAGATACAAGGAGAGAAGAAAGGCAATATTTCACTCATACATATAAAATCATAGATTTCTGAGGAATCTGACCTTACAAGTTAACAGAATCTGATTAGGGGGGAAACCTGATTAGCTGGCAGGGAAGAGAGCATACATAAGTTATGGATAAGCACAGAGGGACGGGGGTGACTTGGGAGCATTGTGATGGGTGTAACCCAACAAACCTAAGCTCCATGTGGCAAGGGAGGAAGGACAAATTAATGTTATCCTACAGGTCAGAGTGCTCTTTTTTTAACAGTACTATTTGGTTACTACAGCTTGACAAGTAGAGAAGGTGATGCCTCCCATCTTTCTTTCTCCTCAAAATTGCTATGGTTAGTCTGGGGATGTTATGGTTCCACAAAAAAAATTCTCGTCATGCTTTCTTTATTTGTCACTGAAGACTGGAATTTTAATAGGGAATTCCACTGGAAATTTTTTTATTTTCCCACCACTTTATTTAAACATTGTGGTTTACAAAGTAGTTAATGGTGCATTTGTTATAGGCATTCAGTATTCCAATCCCAATCCCACCACCACTGTGATGTTATTTTATTTCTGTCCCCATTTTCCTAAACACCCCTCATGCCTGCTCATGTAGCCAGCCCAAAGTGTTTTATTTTACACTGCTTGTTACTACTAAATGGCTAATGGAATTATTTAAAAAATACACCAATAAAAGAAAATTTGTGAAAATTATTGTATGTCACCATGAGGATATCAAGTTTTTATCTGAGGGTTTACTAAACTGTTGCTACCAGTTGAATCTTCTTTCTTAATACTTTTGTTAATCAAGCTTAGTTGGCATCTACATTACATTCCCATCCAATCTGGTGTGCCCCTGCTGGGATGCTAGTATTAGAGAGTTTGGAGATACTGCACAGTCACAAGTGTGGCTGCGTACTCCAGAAAATCCAGAATATTTTACTGAGCATTGGGCTTACAGGGCACCCACCCCAAGTCCAAGAAGGCCTGGTGTTTTCAGCCCTAAAAAATCAGTGTACCTGAAATGTCAGCTGTTTTCATCTCTGTAGAGCTCAACTGTGAGGCAGAAATAGGCATGGCCATAACTGTGGGTGTGTGAATGAGGCTGTTGGGGATTCGACAGGGCAGGAACCCGACCCAGCCCCTTGTCCCAGAGGTCTCAACCAGGGACCCCTGTCTGAGAAATTTTTGTAGCTAGTTGATCTCTTTGGAGATTTAATCTTAAGTCTCTGAAGCAGGTCTGGAAGATAAGCTTACATAAACTTACACGGTGGTGGAATCTGGGTGTGGCTTCTGGGGCTTCTGGAAGTATGGAGGTGGGGTGGGGAGATTCCACTGGAATTTTGATTGTATCTATAAAATGTTTTGTTCAACATGGCAATTTTTAAACAATGTTATTTGTTCCAATCCATGAATAGAGAATATTTCAGTTTTTCTTATTTCTTTTTCTATTCCCTTTACCAGTCACATTGTTTTATCTATTCATTTATTTATACCATTTAATTTTATTTGAGTCATCTAAGTTTGAATTGGGGAAGGAGTTGCAACACCCTGCTATGCTCAAGATTTATTCCTAGCTCCATGCTCAGGGGTAACTCCTGTCCAGCTCTGGAGATCATACGGGTTGCTGGGGGTTGAACCTAGTCAACCATGTGTAAGACAGGTGTCCTACCTACTGTACTCTCTGGCCCCTAGGTTTAAAATTTTACAATATGTCAATGATAGGGTTTCAGGCATACAGCATTCAAATGCATCTCCTCATCACTAAAGTGTGTGTTTTCCTCCACCTTGGTATCAAGGTCCCACCTAGAGAGGACTAGACTGCACCTCAATGACTCATTGCCATGGTAAGTTTCTCTCCTTCTCCCCACCCCCACCCTGAGGCACACTACTTTATCTCTCCTAACAGCTGCATAGTATTCCATTATGTAGATGTACTGAAGTTTCTTTAACCAGTCATTTGCTCTAGGGCACTTGGGTTGTTTCCAGATTCTGGCTATTGTGAACAGTCCTGCAACTGAGAAAATGATGGCTGGAGGAATCAGTCGGGATGGGAGATGCGTGCCAAAAGTAGATAAAGGACCAAACATGACCTCTCAGTGACTGTGTTGCAAGTTGTAATGTCCAAAAGTAGAGAGACAGTATGCAGAATATTGTCTGCCGTGGAGGCAGGGGGAGGGTGACAAAGGGGGGATATACCGGGGATATAGGTGGTTGGGAATATGCACTATTGGAGGGGTGGGTATTTGATTATTGTGTGATTGTAACCCAAACATGAAAGCTTAAAAAAATAAATTAAATAAATTTAAAAAGACACACTACTGTTCCTTTTCAGGTGGCCATATGTGGTGCAGGGGTTTGACCCGGGAGCAGCTGTGTGCAAGGCAACCTCCCTACCTGCTGCGCTATCTACTGCATGCCATGGTAAGTCCTTTCTGTGAATCAGTTCTTAGATTTTATTGCCTTTGAGCATTTATTATTCCCTAAATAAATGATCTCACTTTTTAGATGCACAATTCTTTTAACCCCTTTGTTAAACTAATTTCTAGAACTTTTTTGGTCCATTTTAGGGCCACATTTGGCAGTGCTCAGGAGTTACTCCTGACTCTGCACTCAGTAATCACTCCTGAAAGACTTGAAAGACCATATGATATGTGGGGGATCAGACCAGGATTGGTTGCATGCAAGGCCACATGCTTTGCTCTCTTCAAGCCCCCACTTCTAGATTTGTTAATTCTCTTCAATGACATTGGAAATTGTTTTAAATTTTTTGTTCTTTACTTTATTCTTTCAAATTATTGTTTACCTATAAAATATTTTGTCTAAATTCTATAAATTTTTTTGTATTAATTTTGTAGTTTTTTTCCCTTCTGTGTTGGTTTATTGTTTCTAGGAGCTTTTAGTGAATTCTTTAAAATTATCATGTCATATGCAAATTATGAGAGATTTACTCCTTTTTTCCAATTTGAATACCTTTTACTTATTCTTTTTGCTTAATTTCTGTGATTAGGAACACTATGTTGAATAATAGCAATCAGAGTATATCTCCCTAGGGATTGGGGAGATAGTACATCAGGGAAGGTGCTTGCCTTGGATGTGATTTACTGGGGTCCAATTTCCAGCACTGTATATGCTACCCTGTATCTGGCCATAAAGGAAAGGTTTTCAGTTTACTCCCTTGAGTATGGTGTTAGTTGTGATATTTTTGCAGGTGGTCTTCATTATGTCAGGACAAGTCACTTGGCCAATGGAGTTTTCATCATAAGTGGATGTTGAGTCCTTTAAAAAGCTTCTTTTTAACCCCTAAGTGTTTATTTGAAAACAAAAAGCTTAAATATAGAATTCTAAACCTATATTACACTTAAGCATAAAAAGTGAATATCTAGCTCATCCTAAGGTCTCCAGTACTACCCCCTTACCTACATTATTTATTTATTTGTGGTGGACATGGAGGAAGATCCTTTTCTGGTGCACAGGGTGCAGCCGTGCCAAGGCCCACCACACACACAACCTGGGCCTGGCTTTGGGCCATCTTTCTGGCTCATGTTTTATGTTTGGAAGTAACTTACTATTTCTGAGGGGGAATTTCTTTTACTTTTATGAAGAACATTTAATATTTACTCACAGCAGGTTTAGTGACCTGAATTCCTGTTTTTTTTTTTATCCTACTCTTAAGAATCTGGGTGATAATCTAACTTGTAGGACATTTAAAAAAATTATTGAATCACTGTGAGATAGTTACAAGCTTTCATGTTTGGGTTACAATCACACAATGATCAAAGACCCATGTAGGATATTCTTGACTGAAGGCATTTTCCATTTGACATTTTGGTTGTATCCTAACACTCCCTTCTGGCCTGTAGAGTTTCAGTTCTGAAGCCTACTGTAAGTCTTTTGGGCTTCTTTTATAAATGAGTCTTAGCTTTTTTTCTTGCTGCTTTTTTAAAGGAGTCTATATTCATCTTTGAATTTGGCCTTTTAAACTACAATGTACCTTGATATATTATTTGAATTTCTTTTTTTGTTTGTTTTAATCTTTTTTTATTAAGGCACTGCAATTTATGAAGTTATATGTCATTGCATTTCAGGCATACAGTATTCCTACACCAATCGACCCTCAGTGTAAACTGCCCCCCAGCTTGTTTGGAACTTCTTGAACATCCTCAATCTTGGTATCTGTCTTCTGTAGTTGAGAAGTTCTTGACTATTATTTCTTCAAATAAAAATTATGTTACTATTTCTATTTCCTCTCCTTCAGGAATCCTATGATGTGAAACTATTCGTTGTGATGCTCTTGCATAAATATCTTTGTTATCTTCATAAAAATATTTTTCTGGGTTTTTTGTGGGTAAATTTTCTTATGTTTTAATTACAACTGATATACTTTGATCTTTGACTGCTGTCAATCTATTGAACCCCTCTATTTGCTTTTTGGTTCAATCACTGTTTTATTTTTCTCAGCAATTTGTGTGCATTTTTCTCAAACTCTCATATTTTTCTTTGTTGAAGTTTACTGCTATTGATTCTTTCATTAAGGGAGTGTCACTATGATTATTGCTTTGAAGTCTTCATTAGGGAGTTTAGAAATCTCTGATGTGTCTAGGGTTCTTCCAGAGATTTATTTTTATCCACCATTTCATGTGAATTCTTGGTTCTTCATTATGCCTGGAGTTTTTCTAGGACCTGGATGAGCTATTGTGTTTAAGTCAGCCTAGGCATTGATCAGGGGTTTACATATTCCAAGCAAAGGCTGTTTCCTTGAGTTTGCATGGACTTGGATAACCACTGGAAACTTAGATTCTGAGTAACCTGCACCAACTCCAGGCTACAGATCAACCAAGCCTGGATGAGCACCTATAATTCTTGGTTATAAGTGCCCAGCAGATATTGTCAATATCAAGTGGGCCTGAGCATCCCAGTAAGTGACTCATGGTCTTGAGTTCTTAACAGACAGCAGCTGTAGCAGCATCTAGCACACCTGTGTGGCTACCTGGGCATTTGCCTTTGTGAGCAAAGGTAGAAAATGTAGTGCCAAAGTTACAATTATATGATATGGTCTAAACCAACTTATAACCTATAGTACCATATTTGAGTGAGTTATACTACGACTAAATAATTAAATTTTATGTGCCCAGGGGTACATGCATACCAAATTTGGATATTTGCAGCAGTAATAAAGTGTTTTGCTTTCAGATTCCTGGAGTACCTTGCCTTAAGTTTAACATGCCTGGTGGATACTGCGGGGTCCAAGATTCTCAGTGTCCCTGTTTACCTAGGCCCAGATTTGGCAGGCATGGATGGTAGCCAGAAGTGAGTGGTTACAAGTTCCCAGTGACAGTTTTGTGTCAACTTCCAACAGACCTCCTAGGAGACTTCTGTGCACTGAGACAGAGATCAAGGGTTCCCAGTTTCCAGTCACCAGCAGCTTTCAGGCTGTCCTGCAAGAATCACAAGGTCTGGGCGTAGTTGGGAAAGCTGTGGCATGTGTTTGAGGAGACTGATTAGAGGCTACCCTGCCACAGCAGGAGCATAGTAGGCCCTGAGCCCCGTTGCTAACTGGCAGCTGGGAGATGACACAGTACTTTCTCAGGGGTTCTGCTTGCCGGGTAACTGTGAGTTGAGAGGGGTGGTGTCTGTCTGCTAACTTAGGGAAGTGTGCTTCCACACTCAGCCCCGCTTTTAGTGTGGATGAAATCACTTCAGGGGTCGCCCTCAACAGCTGGTGAGGAGAAGGAGATCCAGCCTGGTGTGCCTTGACATGGCTGTAGGTGATCACTGGCTGTCCAGTAATAGACAATGGCTCTTTACCTCCCATCCAGTGTTGTAAGAACAGGACAACAAGTTTCCACGTGTTCAAATAACTGTCGTTTCCCAGGGCAAAGTTCTGCACCCTCGAAATCCTCCCTGATCTCTGCTGCTGCTCTGAGTCTGGGTTCTTCCCTCTGAGGGATTCTCCTTCCAGCCTGCAGTGAGCTCTCTTCTGTCCCTTGCTCACTGGGGCTTCCAATACATTTCTGCACCTAATTGCTCTTTGCAATAAGTTGTCCGTAATCTAGGGAGGATGAAAACGCAGTTTCTCCCAGTCCAACAACCATGGCTGTCTTTGTGTAACTAAGAATTTAGAAATTTTGGTTTAGGCAGTTGTAAATTTATGATTATTACAATTTTGGATAATTGTCCTGTCCTTGTGCTCCAGTGTATCTTAATCAGGATTTGCCTTTAAATTAAAATTTTCTGATTAAGTCATCTTGCATTTGACTATTATTTGCAATAAATATATTCATCTATTCTTTTGATTTTAACTTTTCTCTATATTTCAGTCTTGGGTGCTTATCCACTAGCTGCCTCTTAGATTCTGTTTTGTTTTACTTAGCTTGCTGATTGGGAAATATAATCTATATATTTATTGTGATTAATGATAGATTGGAATTTACTTCAGCCATATAATTCTTTATATTCTAGAGAAAATTTATTATTTAACATTTTCCCTTTCCTTTGTTCTGTTAAACTAAGATGTTTCAAAATTATGCTTTTATATCTCAGTCAATTTGGATATATTGATTTTATATTTATTATTTAGTGGCAACTTTAAATTTATATCACAAAGTTTTAACTATGCTTTTCTGAGTCTAAAGTTATATGTAATCTATAAACATAATGTTATATGTAATACATAAATATAAGTTATATGTAATACATAAATATTATGTACTGGAGCAATAGCACAGCAGGTAGGGTATTTGCCTTGCGTATGGCCGACCCAGGTTCAATTCCTCCATCCCTCTTGGAGAGCCTGGCAAGCTACCGAGAGTATCCCACCTGCACAGCAGAGCCTGGCAAGCTAGCTGTGGCATATTCGATATGCCAAAAACAGTAACAACAAGTCTCACAATGGAGATGTTACTCTTGCCCACTCGAGGAAGTCGATGAGCAATGGGATGATAGTGCTGCATAGTGCTAGTGCTACATAAATATATCAATTTACAAATGTATTCTCCCCCAATTACCCTCACACATTTAATCCTATCCCTCATATTTTTTGTCTAGCGATTAATTTTTCCATTTAGAATTTGGTATCTTTCATCTAAAGTGACCACAATCAATTGATATCAGTAGTAGAATAAAGCAAAATGGGTAGACAAATAAATAGAAAATATATATTTAAATTTCTAAGAAAACATGCTATCACCATTATTTGTTAAAATTCATTTAGTTACCATTCATGCTTTTTTTCTTTCAGAAACTCATCATTAAAAGGTTCTTTTGAATAACTCTGTATTTTGAATAACTATGTATAGTTAACAACTACAATTTTCATGTTTGAAAATGCTATTTCTGTTCTCCCATTCTTCAATAATAATGTAGCTTGTTATAACTACCATCTTTCCTTTAACTCGTGGAAAATAGATTTAAGAAGGCTACTATCTAACTTTCATTTTACCTAGGTAATTTCTTTGATCTGCTTTTGTTTTATTTTATATGTCATACTATTGACAGCACAGCGGGTAGGATATTTGCCTTGCATCCGGCCGACCCAGGTTAGATTCCTCTGTCCCTCTCAGAGAGCCCTGCAAGCTATTGAGAGTATCCTTCCTGAACAACAGAGCTTGGCAAGTTACCCGTGTCATATTCAATATGCCAAAAACAGTAACAACAAGTCTCACAATGGAAATGTTATTGGTGCCTGCTCGAGCAAATCAATGAACAATAGGATGACAGTGCTACAGTGCAATGTCTTAGTGACATTGGTATATCAGGCTGAAAATTCATCTTTAATCTTTATATGAGATCAATATTTAACCTAAGGGCTGTATCATTTCCCTTTCTACCAATTTTTTTTCTTTTTTGGTCACACCCAGCAGTGCTCAGAGGTTACTTCTGGCTCTGCACTCAGGAATCACTCCTGGTGGTGCGTGGGGGATCATATGGAATGCCAGAGTTGAACCTGGATCAGCCACATGCAAGGAAAATGCCTTACCCGCTGTACAATTGCTCTGGCCCTCCAAATTCTTTTCTAATATATTTTTCTCTTTTTTAATGGAAAACCTTTTAGATATAGTTTAATTATTTAAATTTCATTTATAGTCCCTGAATTTCTTTTGCTTTATGTCTTCTGCATTGTGTTCCAGTGTTCATATCATTTGATGCAGAGAGCAACAATCTTGCAACCTTAAAAATACAGCATTGTTATCTCAAGACTGTGTTTTTTTCCCATGGAAACAAATTAACTAAAGTCATAAGCTATAGATTGGGATCATTACTTCAATTAGTATTTTCCTAAATTTTATGTTCAAGTAATTCTTTAGTATTACCTAGATTTAATGCTGAAGACTCAGTGATCTGACATTGGCTCCAACAACCCCAACCTACTGATCTGAGGGGTTCATCTGTGGCCAGGAACAAAACTCAGGGCCCCAAACATGCCAGATCTTGGAGCGTCCTCTCTGGTCCTTCCAAATATTTTTTGAGATATAGTTAGATCTTTCCCAGTTTTACCAGATTCAGCACTTCCCTCTTTAATCCTAGGAATTCTATAATGTCATAATAAATTTTGACATGTCTTATAAAATCAGAAGCACATTTTTACTTAAGATATAGTTCTTCGGAAGGGGAGGGAACTTTTACACATATCTGAGGACAAGAAATAACTGTCTTTGTATATCCAGTATTCATGTCATTGCCATCAGGAGATGTCATAAAATGCTGGGGATTTTTTTTGGATGAATTTTCTATGATAAAAAGAATTCACTATGGTTTAAAATGAATCTCTCTTTCTGAAAAATTTTATTCTATGATACAGTCCTCTACAGTTGGAACTCCTATTCATTTGTTATTATTATCTTATTTTTTTTCCTCCAAAGAGGCTGCAGTCACATCAGCAAACCCAATTATCATCTCTTATTCCATGGACTGTGGCACTCTGCAAATGACCAGGTTCAGCAGGTCCTAAGCCAAATTCGGCTGTGGCACTTCCCTTGATGCATTCTGAAACCCATAGGAGAAAGACAATCTGTCTGGTTTTGAGTGGTTTACACTTAACTCATCAAAAATGTGTTGTGTAACACATAGCCCATGTTTAAGAGGTCTTGCAAGATTTCCAAAACTGTTCCCACACCCTTTTCTTCTCACCCTCAAAAAAAGAAACAGTGTTTTGCCAAAAGCAAGTTATCACAATTACCAAAAAGGATTGCTCTTGCATAGGAATCTTCAATCCATTTGAGTTCATTTTGGGCTTACTCTTGGCTAACACTTGCTTCCATGGAGTCATTGCATATCTAAACTAATTTGTCTGCAACTCAAGCGGCCAAGGTTAACCCCAGAATCTCCTTCCCATCTCTTCAAGCAAGGCTCTGAGTGGGAAAGAAGATTCAGGAAATGCTTCAGGATTTATTATTGTAAATGCTCCCCAGTGGCCGTTGAGATTGCAGCATCCATTTCTATAGGGCAGGGTAAAATTCTTTTCCTTTTAAAGAAAATTGGGCACTGGTTTCACCTCACCTCAAAATATATATGGATACTAAGTTAAACTGGTTTGGATGAAAAGACAGACAAAATTCCAGAATAAATAACTCCTTGTCTATTAACAACTAGAACAATTTCATATAACACCTGAGGTGTAACTCTTGTTTTTTGCTCAATCAATAAAATATCTTTAAAATGATTTGTGGAAAATAAACCAAAATGAAAGTAAAATTTTATTGAAGGAAAAAAAGGAGTTGCAAGTTCAAACAAGTTTTAGAAATCTGAAAGCTGATTTAGGAAATTTCTTAAATATATTGTTAATTATGCTGCCCTGGAATATGAAGCTATTTAAGATTTAGTTTTTATCACGATCACGATCACAAAATCCTGTTAATCATCGATTTCTTGAGCAGGCTCAGTAACCTCTCCATTTGTCCTTTCCCTGAGATCTCGACTCAGCCCTTCCAAGGATGTCGCACTGGAGGCTCTTTCAGCATCAGGGGAATGAGATCTAGCTTGTTACTGGATTTAGCATGTGAATACACCATGGGAAGCTTGCAGGCTGTCCCATGTGAGCAAGAAACTCTCAGAAGCTTGTCAGTTTCTCCCAGAGGGAGAAGTAGGCTATAAGATATCGTGCAGCCGCTTTGCGGCCGTGTGCTTCTGGGAGCTTACCTTTAAGTCTCTGGATGTTGGCTGTTGATGGGATTACACACACCTGGGTTCCTCTGCCGGTACCTTCATGCATGAGGCCTGTCCAAACACGTGGAGAGGGGCCTTGAGCATGGCTGTAGCTAGGTGCTGGTGGTCTTCGGCCGCCGAGAGCTCTGCTCAGGGTGGAGAGGGAAGCTGGAGCCCATCCCCTCCAAGGGGATGACAGCCGGGCTTGCGGGTAAGACACTCTCTGCCTTAGGTTTTATAGGAAGGTAAAACAGAAATACACAGGAATTTCCTCCAAGGCTAGACTTATCATCACTTCCAGAGACCAATGTTTCTGGAAAATTACAGGAACCACCCCCACCCCTACCCCCCTAATAGGATCTCTGCTTTCCAGCATCATTGTATTTACTATTGTCAGAAAAATTCTTCTACAGTGAAGACCTGAATATAATAAACAATTGCTAGAATTTTTAATAGGCTCTAACTTAAAAAATTTTACATTGACCATCAAAATTTTCTACCTCTTACACAGTTAATGCATATATTTATTCAACAATCCTCTGCCAATGGAGACTAAGAAAGACACCTTAGAGCAAGTCTAACAAGTATGCTGAAAGAAAAAATGGATGCCAAATGCTGACAGTTCTATTTATAACCCCAGAAATTAAAATAAAAATAATTAAAATACAAACCTTAATGAACAGTTTCCGTGGTGGAGATAGTTAAGAAAATGAGTGAATTTAAAAAAGAGTGAATATTTCAACACTGTCCCTTCATCAGTGTACTTTCCCCAGAACCAGTGTCCCCAGTTTCCCTCCTGCCACCCTTTGTCTATTATTTTGCTGTAATGATGTAGTGCTGTTCATCCTGTGGCACCAGTAGACACCAGGGCCACTGAGGCTGCACCTGACAATGCTTCTGGGTTGGCCGCATTCCATCGCATATGCCTTAACCCCTGTACTGTTTTGCTGGCACCTACTTCTCTATGTGTGGACAGTGTTGGCTTATATGACTTTATGGCTTAGAGCACAATTTCACACCTCTTATAACACTGCATCCAGTATACCTCTCCCACAGCCCATTGCTCCCTCTCTCCTATGGCCCCTCTCTGGTAACCTCATTTCTACAATCTTAGTCAAGATTATGGCTTTGTCCAGTCCCTTGCTTTGCTTATCCTACATTATGAGTAAGATCAGTTGATAATTATGTTTCTCCTTCTGACTTTTTGATTTTCCAGCATCCCTTCTATTTCTATCCATATTGTTGCAAAAGACAAGATTCTACCTTTTCCTCTGACTTGTATACTATAGGGTTTGTATTGTGAAATTTCTTTAGAAATTTATCTGCCATATATCTTGGGCATTGAAAATAGAGCTACCGTAAATATAGATGTACAGAGTGAGTGCTGAAAGGAGATAAAAGGGACATACATTATAAACTTTCAGTAACCATATTGCAAACATTAATGCCCAAGAAAAGAAAGTAAAAGAGAGAATAAGAGAGGTAGAGAGACAGAGAGAGAAATAGAAAGAGAGAAAAGTGCCTGCATAGAGGAAGGCTGGGGGGGGGGGCTAGTGTCAGAGTAAACTGGGGACACTGGTGTTGAGAAATATAAACTGGTGTTGGAACATTGTGTGACTGATACCCAATCATGAACAAATTTGTAACTGTGTATCTCATAGTGATTCAATAAAAATTAATTGGTTTTTTTTTAAACTTTTTATTAAATCACCATGTGGAAAGTTACAAAGTTCTCAGGTTTATATGTCAGTTATACAATATTCAAACACCCATCCCTTCACCAGTGCCCATATTCCACCACCAGAAACCCCAGTATACCCCCGCCCCCACCCCCTACCCCCTACTGTATAACTAATGAATTTCACTTCATTTTTTCTTTACCTTGATTACATTCCATAATTCAACACAAAACTCACTATAGTTGTCGGAGTTTCCAACCAAGAGAGACAGACCTACTACATTTGATAATTAGTTTTTTTTTTTTTTTTGCTTTTTGGGTCACACCTGGCGATGCACAGGGGTTACTCCTGGCTCTGCACTCAGGAATTACTCCTGGCGGTGCTCAGGGGACCATATGGGATGCTGGGATTTGAACCCGGGTCGGCCGCGTGCAAGGCAAACGCCCTACCCGCTGTGCTATCGCTCCAGCCCCGATAATTAGTTTTTCATTGCTGGAAATGAAGAGATATGTAGCCCCACTGCTACAAGTACATAACTCTCTCTCTCTCTCTTTTTTTCCTTTTTCCTTTTCCCTTTTTTTTTCTTTTTCCCCCTCATCCCCCTTCCCGCGCCTCATAGTATGGTGTACGCCATGCCGTGTCGGCCAGCGTGGGGCTTTTGCTTAGTTCACAGTCCAGAGAGGTGGCTGCTACATTAAAAACCTTCAAAATTTCAACAAAAACTTACTGTTATTATTTGGAATTTCCCCCCCAAGTCAGACCTGTTCAAAAGGAACCGTTTCACATTGCTGAAAATTATAAATGTTAAGTTGCACGGACGCAGCAGCGTCCGCGCGGTTTTGGATTTCTGTATAAAGTCCAGGGAAAATTCTGCCAGAAATTACATAGCCCAGCTCACAGTCCCAGTGCATTGCTGTAAGAAGTCTCTGAATTCAAAGTCTCTAGGCACAGAGGGTCCGATTCGCGGCTCCGGATTTATCTGGGCCGAGGGCATGCCGGTTACGCCCCCTTCCCATGAGTTCCTGGGAGCCCCAAAAGTAAAAACCGAATACCTGTGGGTTTGGAGTCACAGAAGATGGCGCCTGCCACGTGGGTGCCGCCAGGCCGCTGCTTTCCGTGCAGGAAGACAGGGTGGGGAGGAAAAAAATCCACCCCGGCAGCACAGAGTTGTAGCCCAGTTCGCAGTCCCAGTGCATTGCTATTGGATGCTGCGCTGGATGCCCGAATGTGTTACATCTCTGGAATCAAAGTCTTTAGGCGCAGAGGGTCCCAATTGTTTTTTTTTAAAGTAGTGAATTAATATCTTTCAGTGGCAGGGGTAGTCACTCAGAGAACATTGCAAAGAAATGAAGATGTTACAAGATGGGGAAAAGGGAGGATTAAATATTTCATCTTATAGAAATTCATAAATGATATAAAGAGATTTTGATGAATAATTTTATGGAATTAAAGGAATATGTAAATTTCTAATAGAAGAATCACTACTTAATATAGATCTAGAGAAATAAAAATCCTACTCACCCTCACATTATTATAAAACTGTAGAATTACCAATGAGGAAATTTCAAACAAATGAAAATAAGACAAACTATCTGAAAAGAAGGAATGTAAGTCTTCTCATTTGGAAAATAAAACAAATTAATGGGAAAAATATTCAAAACTCAGTGATAAAACAATAGACATTTTATAATTCTACATAAAATGGTGTTTAGAACTTAATTCTAAGAATGAAGTAAATACCTTCTGGACCAGAACAGAAACTTTATATTCACAGTCTGTCAGAATATATGTTATTGACTCTGTGTTTGTATATATAGCTCTGAGATCCTCTATATCACCAATGTCCCTGAAGTTTTTTATCCCTCTCCCCTATTATTTCTTATGCCTTTTGTCTTGCTATTCCTCTCAAAGTCTTGTCCTTTCTGTCCTCCTTCTTATATTCTAGGATCAAGGGTGATCTAGTTAACCCCTTGAATATTTTGCTTTCCCTTGTTCAGTTATTCTACAGACCAAAGTAAATGAGACCTGTACTTGTTCTTCTTCTTGAGACTTACTTCACTTAACATATCTTCCAGTTTCATCCAATTTGCAGCAAATTGCATGATTTTGTCATACCTTGAAGCTGCATAATATTCCACTGTATATTTATACTGCATGCTCAAAATTTACTCATATGTCATTTGACACCTATATTGATTCCATACTTTAGCAATTGTACTAAGTGCTGCAATAAATATTGATGTGCATTCATCATTTTGAATGAGTGTTTTTGTGTCCGGGGGGTAGATTCTCTGAAGTGGAATTGATGGGTCATATGGAAGCTCAACTGCATGTAAGTGGATTTTTAAAAATGTTATTTGTCCCTTTCCTTTTCCATTGTTTATTCTTTGATGAAGGGAGCACACATAAACTTGGTTGCTTTCTTGCACACTTTCAGATGCAGAGTTCACATAGGTCACATGATTTTAGAGTTGTGCTTGTGTACATTTTGGCTAAAGTGCTCTCCAGGGCTTAGTTACAGTCCTTCGTTCTGATGCTCACACATACTTGGTTGGTGTTCACGAGAGGTTGTTCACTGTCATGGTATCAGGAATTAGACAACAAAAGTGATGGGATTATACAAAGTCAGGCAAATATCATTGCTTTATTGATCTCATATTTACAATGCAATTGCTCTGCCATTGAGCTGCCCCGGGCCACCAAGAAGAGACTTTATTGAGATGAAGAGATGAACTGTTATGACATTTTAAAACAGAACCACTTTCTTAACTCCCAGACCAGTGTTCTCATTGAAGAGAGGCCAAACGGTCTTGGGATGAATTATTAGATATAAAGCACAGTTTCAATTTTCCACTATTGTTTCAGTGTTTTTAATCTTAAACATTGATCAGAAACAAAAGAATATTAACTTAGCATATCCGATTTCTGATTTCTAATGAGTAGAAACGGCTCCAAAAGATTTTGAAATTTAGATAAAACAGATTATTATGTGTCAAGGTAGGACTTGGAGAAACCTTGATAAAATTCTGAAAATAGCTCAAACATCAGTTTTTCATTTCATTTCTTTGTTCTAAATTTGTAACCTATTTGTAAGTTTTTGCAAGGATTGCTCTAAGGACTTTTTAAAAAATCATTAACAGGATGTAAAAAGCACGACAGAAAAAGCAAGGCTATTTCAAGTCTACACATAATGGTATTATGAATGTATGGCAGTTACTTAACTCCAGTGAGCTATAATTTTCCTCATCTGTAGTATGAAGAAAATAATAATTTCCTCTGAGTTATTATCATGATTAAGGGTACTACTTTATGTGTGAACTATCCAGCTATATGTCATTTCAGAAAATCTAGCACAGTTTCCAGAATGATTGTTTTTCTGGGGCACAGACATGCAGGGAATCTCGTATGCCAGCACACGGCTGATCATGTCATCACCAGATTCTGTCTATCAGGTTTACCTGTCCCAGAAACCCAAGATTTCAGGTCCTGGAAATTGTAACCCAGGGGATCTTTCACTGACTTACAATGAAGTCAGAAGATGTGTTCATTACATGTAGTAGGGGCAGTTGTCATGGGATGGCTTCTCGTATAATTTAGCTATGTGTATTACTCTTCCTGATGCACCAAGTCTCACTCCACCACCCCTCAGATATTTCCCCCTAGTGTCTGACCCATAAATAAGACCCATATTCCTATTGTAGGAACAAAGGCTTATTCACAATTCTCAATTATATTTTGTATCAGGATTTTAGCTGTCTGAAGAGAAGCAATGTATGTAATTCATTTAATTTAGGACAAAAAATTTGCCCTGAGTCATAACCTTGAAGTACATATACTATGAAAAACCTGTTCAGAATCCACTATTTGTGTCCTATGACTAACATGTGAATGGAATTTTGTTGGTTCATTTCCGTCCCTGCTAAATTTAGTGGTGAGAACAGAATATTTATTTATATGGTATTGAAGGACAGAATAAGTAAAAGAGAGAGGAACGGAGAAAGCAGAGAAACCTAGCATATGCTTTGCATGCAATTTTTGTTGGGTATGTGAAAACTTCAGTGCAAGAGTTATCCTATCATACTATTATTCATACATGATAGTCCATCACTCAAGGAGGTCAAGTAATTTTATTAATAGTGAAAAATCACTGCCTTTTCTATTATACCATATTTGGTCATTGTATATTAGCACAACTGTCAATTTCTAGGGTAGAGGAATCTCTGTGAGTTGGGGCTCAGTGTTGGATATTAACTGTAAGTGTTTTAGGCTTGATCAGTGAATTGCCCCTTTTCCACCTTTACCCTCTTATGAGTACCCTAATCCCCTGTGTTTATCTTTAACCTTTCCTTTGTTCTTTAAAATTCCCTGTCAGGCAGGGTTATTTAGGTGACTCTGGACTTTGTATTTGAAGTGAGTTACTTGCTCTTCTATTTTCCCAATAACCTTTTCATATTTTACTATAGAGCAATGTTCTTTTCTTAAACACAGAAAGACCATTAATGCTGTACTTCTACTGTTTGGGAGTTGATTGACTCTGAACTCTATGTACTCCGGGGCATCTGTCATAAATACTTGACTCAGATTTTAGTTGCCTTAAGTTTCTCACACCCCAAAAAGCGGGGGTCCCACAATGGGCCTTGCATGGACCTGGAGTGAGTAGCAAAGCTAGCCAGCATCAAAACGGGGCAGTCTAGTCAGCATAAAAACCAGTTTTGATGCAAACTGTTATGACTTAAGAGCTAGGACCCCCATGGGGAAGAACACGCTGAACTGATTTGAGGACTTAGTCTGGGATTTACAGTAAAAGCCTGGCTTGCTCTCAGAGCCCAGAAAACTATTTTGAAATCTGTATCTCTTACTGTGTTTGTCCACATAACTGAAAGTATTAATAATAAGTAAACTTAATTGTTTAATATTTACTAGTAGCTAGGGAAAGAGAAAAGCAATACAATGCTTGTTACCCCTGGGTAAATCTCTCCATATAGCCCCTGAGAGTGTCTCCTTGAATTAATCACTCCCTCCCAGGAGAATTGTCTCCTTCAAAATGCTTTACCTCTGTAAAAGATCAATCATACCTACGTGCAGTCCTATACCTTGAGCCCCTTATATAAGATGTTCTATAAGTATGCTAATAGCTTTGCATTAAAAGGGCCATTTTTACCACCTACCTGTAAGTCCCTTGTCTCCTGTTCCTCTGCTGGGGAGGCCGGGAGGCCACTCTCAGTCACCAAACTCACCCACACTTGAACTCACAGTTCAGGAGATTCAAAGTATAGAATTTTACCCTTTAGGGATTTATTTATTAGTTGGAATCAATTTTTGTTTGTTTGGGGGCATACCTGGTGGTGCGTAGGGGTTATTCCTGGCTCTATGCTCAGGAATGATCCTTGGCAGTGCTCAGGGTACAAAATGTGATACCAGGGATTCAAACCACTAGAGTCATCCACCAACAAGACCAGTGTCTAACTTCTAGCTCTGTCTCCCTGACCCTGGGGTCGCAATTTTTTAGTGTCAATTGAAAAATGGATGGCGTCAAAGGAAGTTCTACAAAGACAGTATCTTTGCCTTTCTAAAGGGAATTTTATTGGGATTGTCACAGTAATTGGCAGGTTCTCAAAGAATGAATGCACAGAACCAGGGAAGCAAAGTGTCCCCATTGTGAGTACAGTTTTGCAAAAAGAAATGTTTCTATCTCCAAATATAACACTTTGATTATTGACAGAATTCTTTATTGTCAGAAAATGCTCTAAGAATTAGAAAAAAAAATTCTAATTGGGTGAATGAAAAAAGCTTCATCAGAGAGCTGAAACCTGGGCTTTAAAAACATCAAAGCCAACACTGTTGTAAACATGTGAACCAAACTATAATAATAAAAATCAAAACAATGAGGTTGCTAAGGAGGTTAGGTGGGGAATGATGGGGGTGGAAGGAAAGACGGGGATATTGATGGAGGGAAGTTGAGTCTAGGGTGGGTGTGGTGTTGGCAAACTGTAAGCCTTAAACTCTGTTAGTAACAGCATTGCAAACCAAAGGGCCTAAATAAAAAACTTAAGCAAACAAAAATCTCCACAAAACCCTGGCTTTTATGGAAGGATGTGTTTGGAGAGGGCCCATGGCAAGGAGATTTTTCTAAGAGGTTTGAATTTACGTTTCAGACTTCAGGTCTAACTAAGCATTCTGTGAAGCTTGAGAAATGCTCCATTTTCCTGGTACAAGGTGTCAGTGCCCATATGCTGCTGAGCCACATCAGCCCAGGGTCTCCCCTAGTGCTGCCTCTTGGTCCCTCTTAGCTCAGGCCCACATGGAGAACAATTGTTCAAGGAGGATTAGGGGCAAAACTTAAGTCTGATTGTAGTGAGTCAAAGGTATATAGCTGCTGGGAAAGTCAAAAGATGCTCAGCCCCTATAGCCCTCAGAAGGTTGCAACCTTTGTTTGATTTTTAAATTTCTGACTCTGGAATGCAAAGATAAATGCTATTGTTTTAAGCCATGAAATATAGGGTAATTTGTTATGTAAATAGGAAATTAACATAGACATAACAAAAATAGAATTTATTTCCAGATAAGTTCTGGAGATTTCTCAAAGATATTATTAAATGGGGTTGATAATTGAATGAAGGAGACAAAGATGAAAACTTTTAAACAACTGGATATTTCTGGCTGACAGAGAGAAATTTGGGTTGATCAGGACAAAGACTAAAGTTTTGATGGAAAGATTGGTTTGGGTAGAAAGCTGATTTGTTTTGGAATATATGGAGTTTGAAAGTATTGGTGGATGTTTAGAACAGATTTAGATTCTTAGAGAGTTAGTACTTAGGAATTCTATTACAGCTCAAGAGAAATTTTAACATGCCAGTAAAATTTCCCAGTGATGTGCAATAAGAGAGGGAGAGTAAAAACTATTTCTTAAATAAATAGAAATTTTTTTTTGCTTTTTTTGGGGTCACACCTGGCTATGCACAGGGGATACTCCTGGCTCTGCTCAGGGAACCATATGGGATGCTGGGAATCGAACCCGGGTCGGCTGCGTGCAAGGCAAATGCCCTACCCGCTGTGCTATTGCTCCAGCCCCAAATAAATAGAAATTTTGAGGAAAAAGAATGACAAAATGAGAAAGGAAAAAACTATGAAGAAAGGGAGGAAGGTAAAGGAACTTATAAAACTTATAAAATTCATTTTCTGAAACAATTATATTGTTTCAGAAAATGAATGGAAAGTAACAGGAGGTAACCAAGACAATTTAGTGCCAACATATAAACAGAAAATAAATTTCACGTGATTGGTCAAAGTTCCAGAGGATAGGAGCATGGCAGCCAAGGTGCGTGTTGAGTGATTTCTCATGGGTATTTCATGGAGGTCTGGAGGTGAGATTACTCAGTTTTAAAGGTAATAATAAAGAGTAAAACAACAGTCATAGCTGAAGTCGACATTTATTGACATTTATCCTATGGGCTCAGCCATACTCTCAGCTAATACCACTTTAATTTCATTAAGCAAAATGAAGCAATTAGCAGAGATAAGCACATTGTCTTGCTCTCACCTAAGTACAAGCTCACCTCACTGTGCACTTACCTTCCCCTTTTGCTCCGTGTTATGATACAGGGACAGGCCTCCAGCGGGTGGCGTCTACTGCTACCCTGGCCTGGACTCCTTCGATCTTTCTATGGCTTTACCTATTTGGTAGCCCCCACTCATTTAATATGCCCAGGATCATTCACAATTCATTATCTCTCATCTTATAAATCATCTCCAATACCACAGAAGTTGAAGAAACAGATCTACTACACTAAAATTCTTTTTTTTTTAATTTCATCCTCAGCTTAAATATTACAAAACCATGGGCTTTTAAGATTTGTTCTTTTTATTTAATTTGAATTAATCTCAGTCAAGGCTGAAGGCACCCTCACAGCACTTCATTGAGGAGGGGTTGTTTTCTAGATAGGCCTTTGTGTGACAAAAGTTGGCAGGTGGTCATTAAGGTGAGCAACAGTTCTGTTCCTGATTCTTTGCAGCTCTCCAATGCCCACCAAAGATAAAGTATAGCATTATCTGGGACTCCATCACCAGCGGCACCTTGTGAGAAGGAGTTCTGGGAGGCACAAGTCTAGTTCCACTTCCCCAATAGGATGATGAATGGTCTTGTCCTTCCATACCTGCCAGTCATCAGGACCTTTGACAATGATCATTGTGAGCTGATGGAGACTAATGTGCTGGCCAGTAGGCTATAAAGGATGTGTTCTGTGGAGCAAAGCTCTAGGGTGTTTGTGGAAACATCTAGCAGTCTGGTGAGAAAACACAGAGTAGTAGCATAGTTTTGGAAAAGTCAGTCCAGACCCAGGGAAAGTAAATGTGAATCAGAGCTTTAGAATTTAAATCTGGAAGGAATCTTTGGAGCTATCTTTATTTCACAAAATATTTCTCAGAAATTTTGTCTCAGTCATCTATAAAATGCCTTATAATTTAGAAAACTTTTTTCTTCTTTGTTCTTTTTGCTGTGGTTGTTTTAATTTTTTTATTATAACAGTGATTTACCAAGTTGTTCATAATATAGTTGTTTCAGACACTAAATGTTCCAACAGCAATCTCACTATGAGTATGACCTTCCCTCCACCAATGTCTGCAGTTTCCTGCCCACCACTTCAGCCTGGGAGGCACAAACAAATTTACTTCATATTGTTTGCTACAACACAAAGGGAAATGGAATTATCAAAACTTAGATAAACAAGTTGGGCTGGGGCAATAGCACAGCAGGTAGGGTATTTGTCTTGCATGTGGCTGACCCAGGTTTGATTCCCCTGTCCCTCTCGGGAAGCCTGGCAAGCTACCGAGAGCATCCCACCCACATGGCAAGCTCCAGTGGCAAGTGGTGTATTCGATATGCCAAAAAAAAGTAACAAGTCTCACAATGGAGATGTTACTGGTGCCAGCTCGAACAAATCGATGAACAATGGGACAACAATGCTACAGTGCTAGATAAATAAGTCAATTTGTGATCATTGCTTTCACTCACAAAGAGGTTATTAAAGTAATTGTCTGAGGATTTGCTGGGCAGTTTGGTGATAGTTGAGCCTTCTGCATTATTGCTTAAGTTCATTGAGCTTCATGGTCTTTGGGAAAATTGAAGTGAAGAGTATTTGGGAAATTCTCTGGTCAAGATACCTGTTATCTGAGGTTTTCCAAACACAGTGTTGGATCATTAATCATTCAGCAGAACTTCCTAGTAGTTAATTAGCTAGTTAATCCCTGCTCGTCACAAGGACTAAACAGATTTGTGAAAGCTGCGAGTATACTTCCTAATTTCAGTGTCTTATAAAGAAATTCTTGTGATTTATGTTTTTAATCTTATTTATTATTATGCATATAGTGTCATGAAAATATTCTAATTGCGATTTAGTCATCAAACTGAAGCACTCAAAAAATTCAAACGCAAAAGAATTAGAACAATTTCCTTTCAGAGGTTGATGAAGTGACTCTAAGAGTTAAAGTATATGTTTAGCGTGTGCCAGGATTTGGTTTGATCTCCGGCCTCATGTATGCCTCCTCCCTCTGCTCGCACACTGCAGTAGCCCCAGTGCACCACTGGGTGTGGCCACTCACAGTTATTAGAGGAAAACATCTAGTTTTCAGTCACATTCCTGCACATAATTTTGTGCTGCACATATTTTGCAAGAGTTTCCACTTTTTACAAAAGAACTATTATTTTGGGGAAGAGAAGTTACTTCTGCAACGTTAAGGGATCCAACAGCACTCTAATGGCTTGGCTCATACACAGTGGTACTTAGGGGCCACTGAGCCACACTAAGCAGTGTTTAGGAGAGCCACACATGTCAGAGATCAAACTCAGGGCCTCACACGTGAAAGTATTCAACCACTTGAGCTACATCCCCATCACCCTATTTTTCTTTACTTCTAGTTTTATCATACACTGTCTTATATTTGCTTACTTGTGACAACTAGCAATTTTAAAGTAATATGTTATTCCTGGTGTTATGTGAAGGATTTTGTATGTATTTTCTCCATTAATCCTAAAAGCAAATCTCAAACAGTTGACTTGATCATTTGGTTTCAAGTGAAAGATGAGACCTAGGAATTAAGTTCAAAGCTAATATAAAGGGGCTGAATTTATGACCCAAGTTGCACTGACTTGAACATTTTTCATTTTAACCACTACATTTTCATAATGTTCAGGAAACTGCATGGATTTAGAAGATTCCACATTGACATCTGATTATGTTCCAAATCATCAACACTTGGTAGGAAAAGCAATGATTCAATGGCTAAAGAATTCCTGCTAAGGCAATGGCACGTTGAGCAGGCTCCAATTCTGCTGTTTCTCCTGCAGCCTTCCCTAAGTCCTGAATACTTAAGGAAGAGGTGAGATTCTGTGTAGTCTACTTTGGAAAGGATCACAGAAGGGGGCATTGCATTATTAGGTTAGGTTTGTGATGGTCATCTACTTTGTCATCACTTTACCAGTTGAGTAAGACAGTCAGACTATGAGAGAAAATGCAAGAACACACAGGAAGGCAGTTCTTAGTCTTTCATTTCTTGGTGACCTTTCATGGTATGCTGTGGGAAAACAATCCTGAAGTTACAATGACTCCTCAGACAAAGATGTTTTAGTTATCTCCTGCTAAGTAACCATGATTGAGAATGACAAATGCTGTGAGTTTTTGGGCAATTTTCCTAAGTCTTCATGAGAAAATCAGTGACTTTCCCCCCAATTTATTATATATGAGAAGTATTTGATATGGTTAGAGGTAGAAATATGTAGATGGATAACATTTAAGAAATCTAATTGAGTTATAAAATGTTCCATTTTTACAGTGTTTCTTTAGACAGAAACTCTGGTCACATTCATTTCCTCTTTCTAACTATCACAATGAACTTTGAAGGCTTGCATTCTTTTCAGATTCGTTCATTCATCATCAACTATGAATTACATTCCTATTTTGTGCTGAGCACTGACAATGCAGTAGAAAACAAGGAAGACAGGGCTTGCTTTTATTCCTGTGAAGTTTGAATTCTACACAGATTGCAGGCAATAAAAATGAATTGATACTAAGTAATTACATAAGGTAAAATGGAAGAGTTTTAAAAGCAGTATAGAGAATACAAATGGGTCCCTCTGGGGAGAGCCTGACAGGGACTTTACACAGGGTAGTCAAGTGTCTTGGAACATGACCATTATGACCTGAACCCTAAAATACAAGTATATGAGGGAACAAAAGTTCTTCATTAATGGTGAACTTGAGACTAAGAGATCAATGCTCCTACAACTGGCTTATCTAGAATATCCCTTAATCTTAAGTTTGTGATTTCTCTCCACTATGTACATAAAATAGTGGAAATGGAGGAATACATGAACAACATTCATCACTACCTCTATGCTGTGGGGGAGTGCAAATGCAAATGATTAATTTAGATAACTCAATGTTTATTGGTTTTAAGATTGCCTTTAAATGAAAAATAAAATGGCAGCTTGAACATTAGGTGTAGTCTAACTTACATGGATACTAGATAATTAAAGTATTTAGTCCTTTCCCAAATATAGATCAACAGAATTTCAAAGTAATTTATTTTGGCAGAATAATACAATGACTACAGCTTGAAAGAGTATCTTATAATTCATGATCATAAAAACAAGTTATATATGAAGGCAAGTAGCATCTTAATTTAATCCATTCCTCAGAATGAAATAAATGAATACCAGTATAGATGCACATCTTTATTATTTTATACTTGGTATACATATATGTTTATATGTATAAAGTTTTTAAACAAAAGTTTTTTTAAGAGACTCTTCTTATTCTTTGTCAGAAAAAGCCAAATAATACATGCATGCTAGATTAATTTGATACTGGAACATGAAAATTTTACTCAAGAACTGATTAAAAAATGTCATGGCTAAAAAAAGTAAAATAAGTGACACATTAATCAAAAACTTTAATTCCTTTTATATTAATGTTAATTCATAACCATGTAATCAATCATTTAAGATATACTTCAGTTACCTGGAAAAATAAATTCTGTTTCTTAAGTAGTTAATTCCTATTCCTCCCTTTCTGGCTCCGGAACACTACTAATTTCCTTCATTTCTTTATAGATGTGCCTATTCTGGAAATCTCTTCTGGATGAAACCATATATTACATGATCTATTGCATCTAGCCTCTTCCACTTAGCATGTTTTCAAGACTCATTTGTTCTGCAGTAGGTATCAATAGCTTATTTTCATTGCTGAATAATATTCCATTATGTTGGATGTTCCACCTTAATTTATTCATAGGTTGGTAGGCATTTGAGATGCTTATTTGGGGCTATAAATAATGATGACAGGAATTGTTTGTTCTGGAGTTGCATGTATCACAACTAGGAGTGTGAAATTTCCTTCTTACTTTCCTCCCTCACATCCCTCACAGTGCTCTTGAGGCACTCCTACTCCTCTGTGTTTATCTTTAACTTCTCCTCTATGCTCCACTTCTCCTATCTGTTAATCACCTATATCTCTAAATCAGACCCTGTGACTTGTAAGGTCAGATCCTTCTAAGTACTCTGGATTTTGTATTTGTAAGTGAAATAATTGCTTTTCTCTTTCCCTTATGTTCTTTGCATAGTTCACTAAAGTCCTTTTTGTATAGACATAGGAAGACAGTTGATGCTATTCTTTTGTAACTTCGGAGTTAATTGACTCCAAAAACCATTTACTCATGGACATCTATCATATTTACTTGAGTTAAGCCTTAGTTGCCCTTAGTTACTAGCACCCCAAAATCAGGGTCCTGAGGAAGGGACTGGATGAACCCAGGGCAAGCTGTAAGCTACTCTGGGATTAAAATGGGACAGGCCAAGTGCCATAAAACTTATAATAAGTTAAGAACACAGTCATGGAGAAATTCTCTCATAACCCAAAGAGAAGTGACTGGACAAGGACCCTGCAGGGATAGGAAGGACTTATCTGGCCCAAGGACTGTAGTCTGGGATCTATAGTGAGATGTCCCCAGAAGAACCACCTTTTAAGCCTAGTATAATGTTACCATGTCCATACAAAATGACTAATATTATTAAGGGGTAAATTTAAGATGACCGTTTAAATGTATATGGACTAAGGAAAGGAGAAACGTGTCCTTGAGCGGAGGAGATCTTTGTCTTAGAGCTTCCCCAGAAGGTAGGACTTTCCACATGTTGCTTGTGCTATCTGACCCAGGTGTAGTTGTTAACCCCAAACTGGGTGGTTGGCTCTTAGACTAAGGCTTTGAGATGGGGTATGGAGTCATGAGGGACATGAGGAGACAGGAATGAGGGCCAGTGTGAGGAATGGGCACACAGTGAGATTGGAATAGGCGCCCAGGGAGAATGGAAACAATGGTGGGACAGAGATTAGAATAAAGGTCAACTCATCACCAGTCAGCTTGGCACCCTTTTTCTCCTTCTTTCATCCATCACCATTGGCTATCCAGGGCAGGAAAATGGTCTGACCACCAAATACACGTGACAAGAGCACCACAATTACTTTTTGAACACAGAATTCCTAAATAAAAGTATTTAGCCTCACACACGTGAAGAATGATGGTGATAATTTGTGCACATTTTTGTATGTGTGCATGTAGGTTCTCTTCTCTTGAGTATATGTGGAGTGGGATTGCTAAATCCTACAGTATCTTTTTTTTTTTTTTTTGCTTTTTGGGTCACACCCGGCAATGCACAGGGGTCATTCCTGGCTCATGCACTCAGGAATTAGCCCTGGCGGTGCTCAGGGGACCATATGGGATGCTGGGATTCGAACCCGGGTCGGCCGCGTGCAAGGCAAACGCCCTACCCGCTGTGCTATCACTCCAGCCCCTAAATCCTACAGTATCTTTTTTTAAATTATTTTTATTTTTAAAATTTTTTCTTTCTTTATTTTTTAATAAGTGAGTCACCGTGAGGGTACAGTTACACATTTAACTATCTTCGTGCTTGTGTTTCCTTCATACAATGTTCGAGAACCCATCCCTCCACTAGTGTCCATTCTCCACCACCAATGAACCCAGTATCCCTCCCACCTCCCAATCCCATCCCCCCCGCCTACCCCACCCAGCCTCTGTGGCAGGGTATTCCATTTTGTTCTCTTTCCTTTTGGGTGTTGTGGGTTGCGATAGGGGTATTGAGTGGCCATCATGTTCAGTCTCTAGTCTACTTTCAGCACGCTTCTCTCTTCTCGCATGGGGTCCCCAACCACATTTTACTGGGTGTTCCCTTCTCTATCTGGGCTTCCTTTCCCCCAGCATGTGATGCCAGCTTCCAAGCCATGGAGCCAACCTCCTTGTATTATATACTACTATTCTTGGGTGTTAGTCTCCTACACTGTTATTTTATATTCCACAGATGAGTGCAATCTTTCTATGTCTGTTCCTCTCTTTCTGATTCATTTCACTTAGCATGATACTTTCCATGTTGATCCACTTATGTGCAAAGTTCATGACTTCATCTTTTCTAAAGCTGCATAGTATTCCATTGTATAGATGTAACAAAATTTCTTTAGCCAGTCATCTGCTCTCGGGCACTCGGGCTTTTTCCAGATTCTGGCTATTGTAAACAGTGCCGCAATGAACATATAAGTGCAGATGTCATTTTGACTATACCTTTTTGTTTCTCCAGGATATATTCCCAGCAGTGGTATTTCTGGATCAAATGGAAGCTCAATTTCTAATTTTTTGAGAATTGTCCATATTGTTTTCCAAAAGTGCTGAACCAGTCTGCCAGCAGTGTAGAAGGGTCCCTTTCTCCCCACATCCTCTCCAACAGTGGTTGCTTCTATTCTTTTGGATGTGTACCATTCTCTGTGGTGTGAGGTGGTATCTCATAGTTGTTTTGATCTGCATCTCCCTGATGATTAGTGATGCAGAGCATTTTTTCATGTGCCTTTTGGCCATTCGTATCTCTTCCTTAGAAATGTTTCTGTTCATTTCATCGCCCTATTTTCTGATGGGGTTGGATGTTTTCTTCTTGTAGAGTTCAGTCAGTCCTTTATATACCCTTGATATCAACCCCTTATAGGATGGGTATTGGGTGAATATCCTTTCCCATTCTGTAGATTGCCTTTGTATTTTGGTCACTGTACCTTAATCCATCATATCAACAAAAGTAAAGATAAAAACCATATGATCATACGAATATATGCAGAGAAAGTATTTGACAAGATCCAATATCCATTCATGGTGAAAACTCTCACTAAAATGGGTTTTGGAGGAACTTTCCTCAAGATAGTCAAAGCCATCTACACAAACCTATGGCAAGTGTTATCCTCAATGGGGAAGAGCTAAGGGCCTTTCCTCTAAGATCAGGGACAAGACAAGGATGCCCACTCTCACCACTGCTGTTCAACATAGTACTGGAAGTACTTGCAATAGCTGTTAGGCAAAAAATATATATATTAAGGGCATCTAGGTAGGAAAAGAAGAAATCAAAACTCTCACTATTTGCAGACAATATGATATCTAGAGAAGCCTACAACCTCTACTAAGAAATTCTTAGAAACAATAGACTTGTACAGTAAAGTCGCAGGCTATAAAATCAATATCCAAAAATCCATGGCCTTCCTATTTGCAAGCAATTAGACAGAGGAAAGAGACATGAAAAAAGTAATCCCATTCACAATCGTGCCCCAGAAAATCAAGTACCTTAGAATCAGCTTAACTAAAGAAGTAAAGGACCTCTACAAAGAAAACTATAAAATGCTACTCCTTGGAATAAAAGAGGACATGAGGATATGGGAACATATCACCTGCTCATGGATAGGGAGAATCAACATTGTCAAAATGGCAATACTCCACAAAGAATTATACAGATTCAACGTGATCTCTATAAAAATACCCATGAAATTCTCCAAAGAAATGGATCAAGCAATCCTGAAATTCATATGGAACAACAAATGCCCACTGATAGCTTAAAACAATTCTTGGGAAAAAGATGATGGGAGGCATCACCCTCCCCAACCTTAAACTTTACTACAAAGGGTAACAGTTAAAACAGCATGGGATTGGAACAAAGGCAGACCTGCAGACCAGTGGAACAGGGTGGAATATCCCTACACACAACCTCAAATGTATGATCATCTACTCTTTGATAAGGGAGCAAGAAATGTGAAGTGGAACAAGGAAAGTCTCTTTAACAAATAGTGCTTGCATAACTGGACAACCACATGCAAAAGAATGGGCTTAGACCTCGACCTGATACCATGCACAAAAATCAGATCAAAGCGGATTATAGATCTAAACATCAGACCACAATCCATAAGGTATATCGACAAGGTCAGCAAAACCCTCCTTATATTGAAGCTACAGGTATCTTCAAAGATGACACGCAACTGACCAACCAAGTGGAAACAGAGATAAACAAATGGGACTTTGTTAAACTAAGAAGCTTCATACAGTATATTTAACATTTTTAGAAAATTGCTGAACTTACTGTGCAGTGGACTGAAGCCATAGCACAATGGGTATGGCATTTGCCTTGCATGTGGCTGACCCATATTTGATTCCTCCGTCCCACTTTGAGAGTATCACTACGGCAAGTTACTTAGAGTATCCCGTTTGCACGGCAGAGCCTGGCAAGCTACCCGTGGCACATTTGATATGCCAAAAACAGTAACAACAAGTCTCACAATGGAAACATTACTGGTGCCCACTTGAGCAAATCGATGAACAACGGGATGACATTGCCACAGTGACAGTGCCACTGTAGAGCAGCTACACCAGTAATCTATGAAAAACCCATTTTTAACACTCACCAAAACTTATTATTTTATTTCCTTTCTTAAAAACTACAGACATCCCATGGGTATCTTACTCTATAGGAACTAATCTCTCCATGTGGTTTTCATTTCCCTAGTGACTATTACCATGAAAGTGAATTTGTTCCTAGGTGGTTTTTTGAGTAGTATATGAAAGATTTGCAAACCCAACTCTAAATGCTTATGAAGTTAGAGATGTCCCTTTGAAGTCCCTGATTGTCCATGCCCTGGCCTCACACTGACTTGCTGATTCCATGCTATTTTCCCATGTGTGTGGGCCCTTGACTTCATATTGTCTGGCTGATGCTCTGAGGTCTGAGGCTGGCCCCATGGGGCTTCTCCCTCAAGGCCCTGCATCTTCACTGTCATTAGCTCTCTGGCCATAAGACTTCTGTCCTTCAGCCACTCTGTGGTAAGAGTGTGGAGTCAGAGAGAGGAAATGCAAAGCTGGTGGTGGGTGGGGGGCTTTTACCTCTATTTTTACCCCAGCCATTGCATTATCTATTTTGACTGGCAAGAGTTCAAGTGACCATTGAAATTCACTAGATTACCTTCCTCCACTCCAGGGATGGGGCAAAGGTCCATGACTTTCTACTGACAAGTGGGCACTGATTTCTCCAGATGCCGGCGGGATCCCACTCCTGTTTCCTGACAAAAATGCAGTAGAGGAGTCAGATATGAGTAAGCCAGGTTTCAGGAGGCCTGGAAAGTTCCAGGGCTCTGCAGAGAGGTCAGGGGTATTAAGACACCTGATAAACTCTCCTAGGACTGTTGGATGGTGGAACAATGGACGAGGTGTTTCCTCTATAAAGAGATCCCTCACACGTGGGCAAGGGAAAACCTGAGCATAGAAAGGAGAGAGGCAGAACTGGTCTGGGTTGAGGCTCAGCACCATAAATGGTCCCCCAGACACTACCAGAAGTGACTCCTGAGCACAGAGCTAGGATTACATCCTGAAAAGCTTGTACTCCATCTTCTCCCTCCTCCCCACCAACTAAATTAAATTTAAAAAGAATGATAGTAGGAATATTGGAGTTGTTTGCAAGTCTAAGAAATTAACTTGCACAGCTAACTGGAAGCTTAGAAGAAGCTTCTAGATAGTGCGCTTGATAAGAAGCACACGCAGATGCAAAGGTCCCTGCAGCCTGGAGCTGGGGGGCTATGCCCCGAACATCCTCTAGTTGGTTAATTTTGAGCACTGAGAGGCTGAAGGAACCAGGAGCTAAGGGTAGTATTGTCCCTCCCAGTTAACACTTCAAAGGAAGGGACCCAAGTGACAGACACCACAGCTGTGGGACACACATTTGACACAGAGCCAGGAGATTTTCCCCATCCAGAACTGACCCTCCCTCTTGCACACTGTAAAATTAAAAGTTACACACTCCTCCCAGGAGACAGAGCCAAAGTCCTTCTGGAAACCTGAAGTTTATGGCCTCGTCTACAGGGAGGTTAGAGACTACTTTAGGCCTGGAAGTGGCTGAAAGCAAATGTTTTCCCTTGAACTTTTCCTCCATTTTTATGGGACAGATGACAAAGCCCTGTCTGAAGCTTTCGTCTAGTTTAGAACCAAGAACCCTTTTCCTTGGGGCCACTTTTCACGAGTGGCCAGAAATCAGCAGGCCCATCACTGCTCATGGGAAGCTGCTTGCTGACACTGCTGTCTCCCCAGAGTGGGCTGACTGGACATGATAACATCACCCAGAAGCACAGCTATCTCTAGCAGAGCCCAGGAAAGCTGAAAGACTTTTTATTTAACTGTACCAGATTTACCAAAGCACAACCAGAAATCACTACCTTTTTGTTTAAAAACAACTCCTACATTTCACGCTTTCCTTGGAAAGGTAGGAGCCAAATTTACCACTTTTTTTCTGAAAAGGCAAAACCTAAATTAGCCTGTTTATTTCTCCAGGGCAGAGATCCAAATAAATATTTTCTTTGCACAAACTAAAGCAAACATATGTTGCTTTCTTTTCCAACCAGCATAACCTGCTGTTACTGTCTTCAGGCTACTATCAGGCGCTATAAACTGGCCAAAGAGAAGCTTTTCTTTTTGAAATATAGAAGAAAGATCTACTACCTTTCTGTAATATCCAGAACAATCAATTTTGCCAGCTGGGAGAAAGAAGCAGAATGTTTTCAAAATCTTATTTCACTTTCCTCTGCCTCCCTCAGGGTGAAATATAGAGGCAGGGCCATATTTAAAGCCTTTTGAGAGTAAAACTGCCACAGATTGGCAGCCTGGGTTTCTGTGGGTTGCAATCCTTGAACAAAACATTTTTTCTACTTACTAAATTAAATGTATCTCGTCCCCACTCCGAGGAACTTAATAAAACCACAGAACTAAGTAGCAAAGTCACCACCACTACCCTGAGAGAGGTTTTCTTTTTTTCCTTCATGATCCTGCATCATTTGTCTCTTTTCCACTTCAGGGTTTTTTTTTTTCCAAAGGATAACATATTGGTTTGGGCAAATGAGTCCCCAGATGGAAGAAGAGGTGGAAGGGACAGAGGCTTAGCACTGAATTTCCATCTGAATAGGGAGCTCCACTTGCTCATTAGTAAGTTAAGCCTTTTCCATGCCTGGTCCAGTAAGGAAAGAAAATCAGAGTTAAGGGGAAGAGGGTGGGATCAGTCTCAAGGCTCATGGCTTCAGAGGAGGATTTTGCCCGAAAGTGTTTGGCCATCTCTGATCTCACTCAATTCTCTTCTGTTCTAACTGACAGAGTCCAGGTTTGTCCTTTCCCCATGCTCAGATTCAGAGAAGATAGCAAAGATGGTATCTTTAAGTCCTATTCTTGCTTATTCCACTGGCAGTTTCTAGGTTCACTGTCTAATCCCATGATGACAAAATCTTTGTTTTTATTGAAAGAAATTTACTTAGAAAGATGTGAGGGGAGAGAAGTAGAGAAATGCATGTTCAAGAGAGACCAGGGGCTTCTCCAGTTTCTTCTGCAGAGAGAAATACACATGTTCAAGAATACAAGCTCGGGGATGGAGAGATAGCACAGCGGGTAGGGCGTTTGCCTTGCACTCGGCCGACCCGGGTTCAAATCCCAGCATCCCATATGGTCCCCTGAGCACGGCCAGGGGTAATTCCTGAGTGCAGAGCCAGGAGTAACCCCTGTGCATCGCCAGGTGTGACCCAAAAAGCAAAAAAAAAAAAAAAAAAAAGAATACAAGCTCAAAAAGGCAAACAGCAAATGCCAACTTTCTCCGTGCCTGCTCTGTGCGTCTGTGCCACCTCATGGTGACTCGAACACATGGGGCATGTCCATGAGCAATGATTTGGAGGACCTTTCTTGTGCTTGCTCCTGGGAGAAAGAATGGGGCCCTGGTAATGAGCAGCAAATGTAGAGCTTTGGAGCTGGAGAAAGCTAGCTGAGACACTGCCTAGAAAAGGGGTGTCTGAGAGAATCGGAAGGCCAGGGTAAAATAGGAAAGGGTGACCAGGATCCAAGGCCTTCCCCTGGGACAGTACCCAGATGGACTTTCCTGTTTGCGAAGAACCCCAGGCTAAGGCAGGTGGAAAGAACAGATGGAAAGGGGCCATTCACCAGAAGATGTGGGGTTCTCTAGCTAGCTTGTGAATTCCACTGCAGGACACTTAAGCCCCACATTCTTTACAAAGTTGGGTTTGTTGCAGGCAGATGTGGGGGAGGAGCATGGACTAATAATGAGTTTTACAGGAAATAATAAAAAAAGCAATTGCCCAGCCCTGAACTAATGCAAAGGCATGATGACCATGTTCCTTCGAGATGCAAATACTGAGCTCTTCAGAGATAGGTCCTGATAAGAATGTGAAAAGAACTTCAGGAGTCCAAGGCCTGAAATAAATTTCTCTGTGTTCAGAGAATCACATTTCTCTAGGTGTGAAGGAAGCCCGCCTCTAGAGCCTGTCCCTCTCAGGCTGGTGTAGGTGGGTCCAACAGAGAGGTGGAAGCACTCTTTCCTAAAGGCTGTCCCTCTCACTCCCCACTTCACAAAGGTACCCCAAGTTACCTCCTACACTTAGCAAAAGATACAAGGAGTTAGGTGTTCTGCCACACGCTTATTGGTCATTCTTTACAGAATCTTTATAGAAATGCCTCACCTTGAAAAAGAGATCCCTTTCATATGTCTTTATATATGTTGGAGAATAGAGCTGTATTACATGTTTTGGAGAATGCTTTGCATGTTTTGTGAATATTCTCCCTAATTCTGTGGATGTTTGGCTCATTGTTATCAGTCTTGTACACTCATGGATCTGGAGATTTGGTGTAGTAGAATGTGCTAGATGTGCCCGCACCTAATCCTTCTCCCCTTTCTATCAAACTGTACTCTCTTCTCTACCATCTGTGAGTCTGTAGCTGATTTGATCTTTGTCAGATCCCTAACACCTCAGCTCCTCATGTTCAGGAGAGATAAGCAACCCAAGGAAGGCTGGTTAAAATCCATCACTAAGTTTTATCTCTGGGGGAGGTTAAGATCCTTTCCCTGGCGCAAACCTGTGAGTAGGTGACAACAAAACTGCTTACTTCATATTCACTGCACGGCACAAAGTCCTTTAGCAGTGCGTGAGAATGAGACTCACAAAGCTTAGGAACCAAATAGAGAGAAACAAAGTTGTGGTTTTATGGAGACCCTTGTTTTATTTGCCCCTTATTCCTTGTCTTGTGAACAAATCAAAATCGTTTTGTCTTGATTAAGTTGGACTCACATTTCTGTCACTTAAAATGTAATGATTCCTCACAAATGCATTTAGTATACTGTTTATCAAAGATATTGCCAGCAAGTCTTGCATAGGGAAAGCTTGTAAAATTCTTTGTGGATGGAAATGAAAAGGAAATTCAGCAACTGGGTCAAATTTGTGAAGATACAGATGAATACATGTGGAGGATAGGATAAAAATGTTTGAGTTCATGAGGAAAAGACTTGTAGGAAAAGAGTCATTGCAAAGTGGGTACACTGAATGGTAGATGATAATGAGTCACACCACACAAACCAATGATACAAAATGGCAAGTAAAACTGCATTCAGGCATGGGGAGACAGTGGTCAGAGGTGCCATGAGTCACAGGTTCTGTGGGAAACATTCTTTCCGAGCCCTCTTCAGAGGATGTTGATTTTCAGCAACAACTGATAGTCTACACTTGATTTGGCCATTTCCCTTTTTCTCCTGTTCTCTCTTCAGGAATGTATATTTAGCTTCTTCCTTCTTTCATTATCCTTTGATCCTTTTGTTTTAGGACCCATTTGGGTTGGAAGATGCGAGCTGAAAGTAGACTATAGACCGAACATGAAGGCCACTCAATACCTCTATTGCAAACTACAACACACAAAAGGAGAGAGAACAAAGAGGAATGCCCTACCACAGAGGCAGGGTGGGGAGGTGGGGGATGGGGTGGGGGTGGTGAAAGGGATACTGGGATCATTGGTGGAGGTAAATGGGCACTGGTGGAGGGATGGGTAAATGACCACTGTATGAATAAAATGCAGACACAAAAGTTCATACGTTTGTAACTGTAACTGAATCACAGTGATTCTCTAATAAAAAAATTTAAAAATAAAATCCTTTTGTTTTAGGGACTAAGAAGACCATTATCAGTCTTTACAAGAAATACTTGAAATTTTAGGCAACCAAAATGAACACAGGTAATTAACAGTAAATTCTGTCTTGTTTCCGATCTCCACGTTATGACATGTTATTGCCTTTTCCCTTATTGTCCCATAGACACCATGATTTTGTTATTGAGGTTATAATCAAGGTATACAAAAAAGTCTTGAATGGCAATTAGGTTAATAAATAAGAGAAAAATATAAGAAAGGAGAAAAGAAAAATCTAAAAGTGCAATCAATTAAACTGTTACATTTTAACTTACAGATAACTTAAGGAAAGCTGCATATGAGTGAAATTATGATGTTTGTCTTTATCTATCTGACTTATTTCACTAAGTGAACTATGGGGGTTAGAGAGATAGTGCAGTGGTTAGGGCACTTGCCTTACATATGGATGATCTAGGTTTGATTTCCAGCACTCCATATGGTCCCCCAATCTTGCCAGAAATTATCCCTGAGCGAAGCAGGAATAAGAACTGAGTACCACTGCTGTGGCCCTAAAACAAAAAAGGCAAAAAAAGGCAATTAAGCATGCTAGCTTCTAAGTCCATGCATGCTGCAAATGGTGAAATTTCATTTTTTTATAGCTAAATAGTGTTCTATTTGGCATACATCTATATAAGTATATGTATGTATGCATGTATATACATATTTATCACATTTTTAATCAAAAATCGGTTAATGGACACTTACATGCTAAAAAGAGGCCTTAAATTGAACAAACTAAAACCAATCTTATCTAAGTTTTAACTCTTCTTACCGGACTTTGTGTATGATCTATGATTCTGGAGTCAGATGCACTCCAGCCTGAAAGGGACTGATATTCCCTCTCCTCTACTAGTGTCTACCATCAAAACCTCTTTACCCTTTGTTTTAATTTAATCACCATGAGATACATATTAAAAAGGTTGTTCATAATTGGGTTTCAGTCATACAATATTCCAATACCCATCCCTTCACCAGTGCACATTTCCCATCACCAGTTTCCCTCCAACCACCCTTCCTACCTGCATCTATTGCAGGCATTTTTCTTTTCACTCACTCACTCACTCACTCACTCACTCACTCACTCACTCACTCACTCACTCACTCTCTTCACTCTCTCTCTTTCTCTCTCTCTCTCTCTCCCCTCCCTGTAGGACATTATTGTTTACAATATAGGTATTGATATGTTATTACGTATATCATTTTACCTCCTTTCAGCACTAGATTCTGTCCAGAGTGATCATTTCCAACTATCATTGTCTTACTGGTCCCCTCTCTTTCCTAACTGCCTTCCCCCTGCCCTTCTATATCTATACTTCTTCTGCTAGTATATCTTAAAGGCCTAGGACTGTCAAGCAAAACCTTACTGCAACATTGTTGCAACATATGGGGCCCAATGCGGGGCTCGAAGATAAAGGCTCCTTAAGGAAGAAATAGAGAAGTGGGAGAGATAAAGAAGGGGAATTAAGAAAGATAGATAGAAAGAAAGGAGGAAGAAGAAAAAGAGAAACGGAACAAAGAAATATAGATAGAAAGAAGAAAAAGAGGGAAGAAGAAGAAGAAAAGGAGAAAGAAAGGAAGAAGAAATATAGATAGAAAAAAAGGAAGAAAAGAAGAAAAAGAGAAAAAAAGATAAAGAAACAGAGATAGAAAGAAAGGAAGGAAAGAAGAAAAAGAGAAAAGGAATAAAGAAATATAGGTAGAAAGAAAGAAAGAAAAGTAGGAAGGAAGAAAGAAGAGAAAGAAAGGGAGAAAGAAGAAGAAATATAGATAGAAAGAAATAAAGGAAGTAAAGAAATAGAAAGGAAGAAAGAAGAAAAAGAGACAGAAAGGGAGAAAGAAGAAATATAGATAAGGAAGGAAGAAGAAAAAGAGAAAGAAAGAAATAAAGAAGAAATACAGATAGAAAGAAAAATAAAGAAATAGAAATAAAGAAAGAAGAAAAAGAAAAAAGAAATGTAGAAAGAAGGAAAGAAAGAAAGAAAGAAAAAGAAAGAAAGAAAGAAAGAAAGAAAGAAAGAAAGAAAGAAAGAAAGAAAGAAAGAAAGAAAGAAAGGAAGAAAGGAAGGAAGAAAGGAAGGAAGGAAGTAAAGAGATAGGAAGGAAGTAAAGAGATAGGAAGGAAGAAGAAAAAGAGAAATAAAGGGAGAAAGAAGAAATATAGATGAGGAAGGAAAAAGAAAAAATAGAAAGAAAGGGAGAAAGAAAGATAGGCAGGAAGAAAGAAAGGAAAAAGAAGAAAAGAAGAAATAAAGGGAGAAAAGAAATAAAGAATAAATAAAGGAAGAAAAAGAAAAAGGGGCAATGGGCAATTCTGTAATGTCTCAGCAGGCTGCCTATGTTGACACTTTGAACTCTCTAACAAAAGCAGCTGGTTTGCCTTTAAAGGAAAAGATGATAAGATACCTCCTTGAGAGGATACACAAGTATTGTCATTGGTTTAAGCCAAAAAATATAGAACAATTCAAGCTAGATTTATGGATAAAAATAGGGAGAGAAGTGTGTTATGCACAGAAAAATGGAGATTTGATCCCAGCAAAGGAATGGAGGACGTACAATTGTATTGCTGCTGCCCTGAATTTTTCAGTTTGACTTTGAGTATGAGGAGCTTTCTCTCTCATCTTCTCATACGGCTCTCTCTACTAATTCATCCAATTCTACGGCAACTTACAGGGAAACTCCTGCGTTAGAGGAGAAAAGTGGGGAAGAATCTTTGATATTGCCAAAATTTTGTGCTAAGCCAACAGCATCTGTCTTGTCTGGTGAATCATATCAAATTGATGATTCACCTGCCGGGTCTGAGTCTGACAGCGTCAAGTCAGACACAGAAAATTCAGTTTTAAAAGAGGATGTAAGCTCCCAAGAGTTGAGAAAAGTTAATGAAAAATTAGATAAATTAATTAGACAAATGAACTACCTTGAGATGCACCTCCCTTCTGAAAGAAGGATAATGCCTGCTGTACAGGGTATCACTGATCCTGACCCTTTGGCAGTTACTTCCCCTCAATTATATAAGACTAGGGAAGAGGAATGTCTGTGTTGCCATTTTAAGCTTACTCCTGAGTTGTGTTCTCTGATACACAAATATGAAGCTCCTTTATATAAAGCAAAGTTGAGTTAACAGCCTGCTCAGTTTATGGATTTTCCAGCTGTTTGTAATCCTGATATACAAAGAAAAAGACAGCCAGGGGAATATGAACCTGTTCCTTTTAAGTTTCTTTCCTTGCTTAAGCAAGCTGTGACCACCTATGGTGTTACTTCTATGTGCTAGCCCTTCTAGAAAATTTTGAAGAAGCTAATAATTCCACTTGATTGGCAAACTCGTGCCTGGGCAAAATTCATAACAACTTTCCAAAGCAAAAGATATTTCAATTTCTTAAATTTACTAATTGGATTTGGCCTAACATTATAAAGGCTGAACCTATTGAGTCTGTTGTTACATTCTTCACAAATGCTAGTAAAGAAGGAAAGGCTGCTTATACTGATATGAAAAATGACAAGGTTTTACAAACTCCATATAAATCAGTCCAGAAGAATGAATTGTTTGCAATTATTTCTCTTTTACAAAATTATTCTGAACCAGTAAATATTGTAATGGACTCTCAGTATGCAGCTTGGACTATTCACTTTGAATTTTTTGAATTGCTCTGATGAAATGACATATTGTTTTCCAGAAAGGCTGTACCAGTTGGCATTCCCACCAATAGTGAAGGAGCGTCCCTTTTCCCCCACATCCATGCCAGCACTGGCTGCTTTTGTTCTTTTGAATGTGTGCCAGTCTCTGTGGTGTGAGATGATATCTCGTTGTTGTTGTTGTTTTTTTTTTTCATTTCCCTGATGACTAGCAATGTGGAGCGTTTTTTTCATGTGCCTTTTGGCCATTTGTAATTTTTTTTTATTAGTGAATCACCATGAGTTACAGTTACAAACTTGTGAACTTTCATGTTTGCATTTTGTTTATATCCCTCCACCAGTGCACAGTCCCCTCCACCAATGTTACCAGTATCCCTCCCACCCTCCCACCCCATGCCCCCACCCCACCCCACCTCTGTGGCAGGGCATTCCCTCTTGTTCTCTATCTCTCCTTTTGGGTGTTGTGGTTTGCAACAGAGGCACTACGTGGCCAATGTGTTTGGTCTATATTCTATTTTCAGAGTGCATCTCCCATCTTGTGCAGGTCCTCAAACCATACTTTACTTGTTGTTCCCTTCTCTATGCGAGCTGCCCCTTCCTCCAGCATGTGGGGCCAGCTTCCAAGCCTTTGAGCCAAACACCTGGTACTTATCTCTACTATTCTTGGGTGTTAGTCTCCTATTCTGTTATTTAATTTTATATTCCACAGATGACTGCAATCTTTCTATGTCTGTCTCTCTCTTTCTGACTCATTTCACTTAGCATGATACTTTCCATGTTGATCCACTTATATGCAAATTTCATGACTTCATCTTTTCTAACAGCAGCATAGTATTCCATTGTTTAGATATACCAAAGTTTCTTTAACCAGTCATCCGTTCTCGGGCACTCAAGTTTTTTTCAGATTCTGGCTATTGTAAATAGTGCTGCAAAGAACATTCGAGTGCAGATGTCATTTTGACTATACTTTTTTGCCTCTCTGGGATATATTCCCAGAAGTGGTACTGCTGGGTCAAATGGGAGCTCAATTTCTAATTTTTTAAGAAGCGATCATACTGTTTTCCAAAAAGGCTAAACCAGCCAGCATTCCCACCAGCAGTGTAGGAGGGTCCCTCCCCCCCGCCACATCCACACCAACAGTGGTTTATTTTGTTCTTTTGGATGTGTGCCATTCCCTGTGGTGTGAGGTGGTATGTCATAAATGTTTTGATCTGCATCTCTCTGATGATTAGTGATGAGGAGAAGTTTTTCATGTGCCTTTTTGCCGTTTGTATTTCTTCCTTGAGAAAATTTCTGTTCATTTCCATCCCCCATTTTTTTGATGAGATTGGGAGTTTTCTTCTTGTAGATTCCAACCAGTGCCTTGTATATCCTTGTTATCAGCCCCTAATCTGATAGGTATTGGGTAAATATTCTTTCCCATTCTGTAGATTGCCTTTGTACTTTGGTCACTGTATCTTTTGCAGTACAGAAGCTTCTTAGTTTAATATAGTCCCATTTGTGCACCTCTGTTTCCACTTGGTTGGTCAGTGGCATGTCATCTTTGAATATACCAATAGCTTCAATGTCGTGGAGAGTTTTGCCAACCTTGTTTTCAATGTACCTTATGGATTTTGGTCTGATGTTGAGGTCTTTAATCCATTTTGATCTGAATTTTGTGCATGGTGATAGGTCTAGATCTAAACCCCCATTTTTTTACAAGTGGTTGTCCAGTTATGCCAGCACCATTTGTTGAAGAGGCTTTCCTTGTTCCACTTCACATTTCTTGCTCCCTTATCAAAGATTAGATGCTCATACAATTGGGGTTGTATGTAGGGATATTCCACCCTGTTCCGTTGGTCTGCAGATCTGCCTTTGGACCAGTACCACGCTGTTTTGATTATTACCACTTTATAGTAGAGTTTGAGGTTGGGGAGGGTGATGCCTCCATTTGTCCTTTTCCCAAGAATTGCTTTAGCTATTCGTGGGCGTTTATTGTTCCATATGAATTTCAGAAGTGTTTGCTCCATTTCTTTGAAGTTTTTCACGGGTATCTTTATAGGAATTGCATTCAATCTCTACAGTGCTTTGGGGAGTATTGCCATTTTGACAATGTTCATTCTTCCTATCCATGAACAAGGAATATGTTTCCATTTCCTCGTGTCCTCTTTTGTTTCATTGATGAGCGTTTTGTAGTTTTCTTTGTAGAGATCCTTTACTTCCTTGGTTAAGCTGATTCCGAGGTACTTGATTCTCTGGGGCACAATTGTGAAGGGGATTATTTTTTTAATGTCACTTTCCTCTTTTTCATTATTTGCGTATAGGAAAGCCATGGATTTTTGGGTATTGATTTTGTAACCTGAGACTTTACTGTACAAGTTTGTATTTCTTTTTTGAGGAAACTTCTGTCCATTTCTTCTCACCATTTTTTGATAGGTTTGGAGGTATTTTTCTTGTACAATTCTACTAGTGTCTTGTATATCCTGGATATTAATCCCTTATCAGTTGGATATTGGATAAATATTATTTCCCATTTTGTGGGCTCTTTCTGTATTTTGGTCACTGTTTCTTTTGAAGTGTAGAAGCTTCTTAGTTTGATGTAGTCCCATTTGTTTATGTTTGCTTCCACTTGCATGGTCAGTGCTGTTTCATCCTTAAAGACGCTTTTAGCTTCATTGTCATGGAGGGTTCTGGGAACTTTTCAGCAATGATGTATTTAACTGTTATTACCTCATTTGGGGTTGCCTGCCTGTTTTTCTGGCATTCCTCTAGAATTCATCTCATAGTTGTCTTGCCCACCCTTGAGGTATTTTGAGATCTTTTTCCATCTTTTGTTGTTTCTTGGATATTCTCTGCAGCTCAGCTTTACACTCACTGATTCTGTTGTTGGCTGTTGTTGCTCTACTGTTGAAGGAAACTGTTCAATTTTTCATTTAATCTACTTAATTTTTTTTTATTATTATTTTTTAATTTATTTATTTTTAATTAGAGAATCACCGTGAGGGTACAGTTACAGATTTATACACTTTTGTGCTTATACTTCCCTCATACAAAGTTTGGGAACCCATCCTTTCACCAGTGCCCATTCTCCACCACCCGTAAACCCAGTGTCCCTCCCACCCTCCCCAATCCCATCTCCCCCCCACCCCACCCTGCCACTGTGGCAAGAATCTACTTAATTTTTGATTAATCACTCTTTTATTTGTAGTTTTCTTATTTCTGCTCTCATTTTGTCCTGTGTTTCATTGACTGTCCATTCCATTGTTGTTCTCACACTTTCCTGTATTTTACTGGAAGTCTGTTTCATTGTTTCTTTGAGTTCATTGGACATTCTCACCATTTCATCTCTGAATTCCTTATCAGAGAGATCTTGTGTATGGGTATTATTGGGTCTTCAGGGCTCTGGTCTTACTCCACTTCTTGTGGTAGGGTTCTGCATTGTTTCCCTAAAGTGCCCATGATTATAAAGGTAGGGGTCTCCTCCTTCCCCTTCTAGGAACCCCTTACTTCCTGGTGTTCCTGTGTAGCTATATGGACTCTCTTTGGAAATGGATCTTCTGGGCTATGCAGAGGGAGTGTAACAGCCTAGGTATATTCCCACCTGGGGTCTGTGCTGCTGCCATTGCCACAGCCACAGCTAGAGCAACCATGCCCACTGCTGGTCTAACCTGGGGCTGGGGCATTAGCAGAGTTTCCTGAGTTCAAATCCCTGCGCACTCACCTCTTAGGAATGTTTCCACTGGGCCTTTGGGGTCTGTGCAGTCACTGCCACCCATGTGCTCTTTAATCTTCTCAAGGAAAGATCAGACTGTAATCCATGTTACTCACATATTTCATTACTTATTTACTGCTGTGTAAGAAGTTATCCTGAAAGCAAATGGCTGAAAACACTGAGCATTTGTTCTTTCACGGATTCTGTAAAATTAGGTGTGTCTTCACTGGAAGATGCTGGCCTGGGACTGCTCATGAGGCTGCAGTCAAGTCTCTTCCATGCTTGATCACTCTGAAGAATCTGTTCACCTGAGTGGCTGTCATCAGGAGCTTCACCAAATATCCCTAGACGATTTGGATCTGAGTCATTACAATTTGGTGAGTGGCACAAATGTTCCAAGAAACAGCAAGATAAAATAAAATGTAGTTAATCTATGTTTAAAAGTACCACTACTTTGCTATGCTGTAATTTTCAGCATGAACTCACCTTTAAGAAACAGATTGTTATATCCCCAATATTTAAAGGAGTCTAAAATAAAGTGAAAATATTATATAAATAGTAAATATTAAATATGATTATAATGGAAATATAAAATTATATAATTAATTTAATATAATAGGTTGTATAATTAATTTAAAAGACAATAGACTTATTAGCAGTAGAAAAGCCCATCCATTGGGAATGAGGACAGAATTTTAAAAAATTCTTTTTAATCTATTAAGATTGCAAAAGAGAGCAGAGTCTTCACAGCTATCTTCACCGCTTCTTCTGTAATCACTTTAAAGAAATATTTAACTGAAGTAATACTGGCATATGTTTAGAATACTGACACATTCAAAGTCTTGTAATGAAAAAAAAACAAAAACCTTTTGCCTCTCCACCACACTAGAGGAAAACACTATTTTTTAAACTTCATTTCCCCAACATGTCTCTACTGTAAGTTTTTGATTTATCAACTTGAGAAATTGTCTATTTAATAATTGCTAAGATAGATGTGGCTTCTACTCTCTCGCATGTCCTCCTTATTCCTTTCCTTGCTCCTGTTATCAGGTTGAGTTTCTGGTTTCTACTGGAATGTGGGTTAAGGCAGGTAACCCTAAGCATTACATGGAAAATTTTTAAGTGTTTTATTTTAAATGGCAGCATTGAAATTTTTGTTGTAGGTTCAAGGACTTCTCCTTGACTATGAATCTTGCAAAAACAAAACCCAAGACTTCTATGATTGATTGATTTTCAGTTTTTGGTCTTTTTAAAGTGGTACCAAAAAATTGAAAACACTTGCAAGGCAACTGAGTACAGAATGCTTCAGAGTCTAGATCTTTTTTTTCTCCCCAGTCATTAGCAATTGTCTCTCCAATTTTTAACAGTGTCCTAGTGATTTGTGATTATCAAATCTTTCATCCTTGCTTCATTAGAAACAAAGAACTGTCACACCCTATTTCATTAGATTTTGTAATATGAAGTAAAAATCAAAGAAGTACCACAACAAATACAATTAGAGTAAAGAGATTTGGAAACAAAACCCACTGACTTTTGAACTCAACATTGGGAGCCAAAATTTGGCATAGACCTTGGTCTCCCTCCCATTTCTCTCCCAGTATGCATTTGTACACACTAGTTACATCTGAGAACCTACAAAGCTCATGTGCATGTTAGCTTATTAAAAATCTTAAATGTTCCATGATGAAAGCTAGCATTAATCCCTATCAGAAAAAAAGTATGTGAAATTTGGAAATAGCCAGAAGAAATTATTTAGTGTTCTTTCAGCATAATACCAAGATGAGATTTCTAATAACTGGGTAATTTTAAAACCATGTAGGAGAACAAAAGTTTGAAATGTATCATTGGCTGTTAGAGATAAAAGCAATTTATTTTTGAATAAGGAAATAACCTTAATGATTATGGTTTATGTCTGTGTTGGACATTACTGTTCTGTGTTTAATCAGGCAGCTTTTAAAAAATTGAGGTAGCATTAGTTTTCAACACTGTCTGAGTACAGGTTCACACTCAGTTTTTTTTTTTTTTATAAATGTAGCACTGTTGTCCCATTGTTCATCGATTTGCTTGAGCAGGCACCAGTAACATCTCCATTGTTTTCGGCATATCAAATATGCCACAGGGAGCTTGCCAGGCTCTGCTGTGTTTGAGGAATACTCTCAGTAGCTTGCCAGGCTCTCCGAGAGAGACAGAGGAATCAAACCTGGGTCTGCTACGTGCAAGGCAAACGCCCTACCTGCTGTGCTATCACTCCAGTACAAAATTTATTTCCGACACAGAAACAAAATAGCAACCAAAAATAAGAAACAAGACAAATGTTACCATTTTTCGCCCTGTACTGACCCTTCCATTCATTCCACAGACCCAGCCCACCTGTTCCCATTGGTTCTGTTGTCAGGACCTAAGGGTTTGTTTTTATCTTATCTATTCCATTTTGTTTGACTTTTTGTTTTGCTTCCTTACATTCTGTCTATGACTAAATAATACTAGAATCATACTCTTTTCCTCTGGCTTATTTCACTGAATCCTCCTAACGTCCAGCCATGGAACAAATGACCGTGGTGAATAGTGCTGCAGTAAAGATAGGACACATTTCTAGTTTTCATGTTGGAGTCCAGTTTAATACTATTATACTATTCTACTACTTTTCATAGTTCTTGAATCGACTTGCATTCCCACCAACATTGAGGTTCCTTTTACTCCATGTCCTTCCCAACTCTTGTTCCCTTTTATTTTTGATATGTCAATTTTGCCTGGTTTTGATTTGCATTTTCACAATGGCAAGTGATGGATAAAAGATACGCTGAATAATTCAGCAATCCTATTCTGATATTATTCTAGTCCTCTGGCCACTTTGTATGTGTATGTTGTAGATCAATAATTTAGTTCTGCCCGTAAATAGGTGATACAAGTACATTTTATATTTGTATCAGTCATATAATTTTTGAAAATTATGCTTTAACTTCCCAATTTTATGGATTAAGATAAGGTAGAGAATATTAATGTTTGTTTAAGGAAATAGTATAAATGTTATGCAAAGTGTTGCATTCAATATTCATGGAAATCATGATTTCCACTATAATTTGTAATTGGCATGGAGAAGGTCAATTAATCTTGTAAGCCAGTTACATTGCGGTTAGTTAAAGAGAACAGATATTATAGTTAAATTACTATTTTTAGTTAAATTCGTAGTTTTATAGTAATATGGTTATGTAAATAATATTTTATGCAGATCCTACTAATTATGTTTTCTATAATGAATGATATCTTTTGCTTTTCTTAAAATTTCTAATTGTCTTTCTTTTTGGATTGTCTTTATTATTATCTCATTTTGTGAATAAACATTTCTAAGCACCTAATAGGTGGGAAGTAGCAAAAAAGAATATACTTCAGCAAAGAAAACCAGAAAATTTCCTCAAATATCATGATCTTGGACTCCAGTATCTTGAAGCAGGGAAGCAGGCTAGATATAATTTTCTCAAAAATCAAAGTGCTTTAAAGAAGGAAAATGGAGCAGGTTGAGGGACATGACAGAAAGGGATGAACATAACATTAAATTGTGAGTAAGAAATTTGGAATGCAAATCTGAAATAAAGGAGGAAGAAAGTCACAGGGATGAGAAAGGACAGAGTGTTATAAACAGGGTAAAGAGTTAGTCCGAAGGCTCTAATGGTGAACCTGGTTCGTCGGGAAACACTAAAAAGCCCACTCCAGCAGAGGGAGCAAAGGGTGGAGGGGAAGGAATAAGATGAGTAAGTAAGGCCCAAGACCTCTGCCTTTTATAAAATCAAATTTTTGAACCCATCCCTTTATCATGTGACTTTGCAGTTCTCCCAGTCAGGTTTGAAGTATACTTTGTACTAAACAAGTCTGGACTCATCTATGGACAGATGTTGACCAATGGGACATGGAAGGTAGTGAGTTTACTTATTCAATTCAATCCTGGGCTTTAGGAGACACCACATTTAAGCTTGTTCTTTTGTAATTCTATCATCACCTTGCCTAGAACATCCTCTATATAACTGCTGACCCTTTAAATTTGTCACAATCAAAAGAGAACTGGTGGTAGACCTAAGTTCAGTCCACACTGAGACACCTAGAGAAGTGAATATGGGACTGTGAGAGAGAGCAATCCTGGGTCCAGCATACATCAGCTAAGCAGCAGTCAATTTACAGAGTCACAAATAAGACAATATATATTTAATAAATAACTCTCAAAGCCATTTGTCACCCAGAATTATTAGTTGTATTTTACTGGTAGATAGATACTAATTTTTAACATTTAAAAAGTTTTTTCATTTGGTTTTTCAGTAACTTCTGAAAATGTTTAGAGCTTGCTCCTGACTCTGTGCTCAGGAATTGATCCTGGAGGTGCTCTGGGGACCATATGGGATGCTGGAGATTGAACCTGGCTTGGTAGCAGGAAAGGCAAACGCTCTCCCCACTGTACTACCCCTTCCCCCATCTTCACCCCCAATATATTGCTAATGGCTTGGGTAAAAGTATGTGAGGAAAAAAAGAGGGTTGTGGATAAAATCAGGACTATTTGAGACACAAGAAAAATGAGTTGCCATCACCTGCTTTAGAATGGATGCAGATGGAGCTGAGCCATTAAGGGTTATGGAAGTCAGACAATCAACTTTTGATAATATAAAGAAATACTTTTACAAGTTGTGCTTCTGATAATAGTGGAATGAAAAGTTTAAGCCAAAATGTCATTGAAGATATAACATAGGAATTAAGGCACCTACCTTGCACATGGCCAACCCATCTTCTTAACCTTGTCAGGAGTGATTTCTGTCCCTAAGGACAGAGTAAGGAGTAATCCCTGGGCACCACCAAGTGTGGCCACAAAAGAAGTATGTAGAGGGCAAATGCTAAAATAAGAGTTATTAAGCTAGGATATATGAAAACACATGAGCCCGAGAAAGGAAGTCTAGGGACCAAAGAGGCAGCTCAACAGCCTGAGTGTATGCTTTGCACTCGGGAGGCCTGAGTCTGATCCCGAGAACACTGCATCGACTCTGAAGCACTGCCTTAGGTGACCTCCAAGCACAAGCCAGAAGAAGTTTCTTGGCAGGGTAAAGTGTGTTCGCAAACCAAACAAACACCAACAGAAATGACAACACCAAGAGTGTCAGCCTAGGTTTTATCTTTTCTTTCTAAGAATATTTGTTTGGTTTGGAAAGGTCATAGGTCACTGAAGCATTTTCAAAGTCTTTGAGAATTAGTGGGTCATGGACTAGGTCACCAGGTCCAGATGGAATTCCTGCATGAAATCTTTCACTTGGGCTGAAACTGGCAGTGTGGCTTGATAAAGTTGGGAGCAAGGGAGATGAACTCCAGGAAAGAGTTCTTCCACCTCTTGACTCCAACTACTGCTGCCAGTATCACCTGAAAAAATGCTTGGCTTGAGTAAGAACTAGTAAATTGGTCCTAACCTCAACAAAAGGTGACATTTTGGGGTGTGTCACCTTTCTCAAAGAAAATAATTTTAGGTGGTGAAATTGTGAAACAAGAGAATTTTATTAAAAATTAGTCAGATATGAGGGGAGAGAGAGGTAGTAGATGTTCAAGAGAGACTACAAACTTCTCTAGGGTGGAAACAATTACTAAAGAGACAGAGAGATAAACAAGTGAGATAAACAAGTGGGTTCTAGGAAGAACACAGGCATGAAGAGCGAACCCAGAATGACTTAGGTAGGCACCTTTGTACAGTTCGTCCAGATGCTTTTTCTCTGGAGTTTTGTATATGTAAAAGTTGATATGGGAATTGCCACAGGAAAGCCTTGTGCTCTTGATAGTCTTCTCATAATCCCACCTCTTGTGCTGTTGATGATAGTTTCATAGTCTCGGATTCTTCTCTAGCTTCTCCTTTTCAGAGGCTCCACCCTCCTCAGTGGGTCTTCACCCTTCTCTGCATGTCTTTAGCTGAGTGATGCCACAGTTCTCTTTAGCTCAGGATTCGTGTTTCAAAGGGCAGTGGTCTTCATGTCCCTGGGCTTCTTCAAGACTATGGAGTCTCTTTTAAGTTTTATTATTCACCGAAATCACATTACCAAGGTCCCTTTACCTATCTGCCTGCAACACATCGAACACATACCTGCTTATATATTACCGTTTCACAGGAAAACAAGTAAGCAAAATATCAGGACATTGTTATATTGGGAATAGGTATAATGATTGGAAGTTTTGCAGGTTAATAAGTGAGGGTCTCTCATAAGGTACATTTGGAAAATAATAGAATTTAAGAAGAAATTACTTCTGAGCCTTAAGTAGCTCTGTCACTGTCACTGTCATCCCCTTGATCATCGATTTACTTGAGCAGGCACCAGTAATGTTTCCATTTGCCTCAGACCTGAGATTTTAGCAGCCTCTCCTTTTTTCCCAACTCATTTTCCCCAACAATTGGAGGCTCTTTTCAGGGTCAGGGTAATGAGACCTGTTATTGTTGCTGTTTTTGGCATATCAAATACTCCATGAGGAGCTTGACAGGCTCTTTCATGCAGGCAGGATACTCTCAGTAGTTTGCCGGGCTCTCTGAGAGGCATATATATATGTATGTATGTATATATATATATATGTAGTCACATATATATATATATAGTCACTGTCATCCCCTTGCTTATCGATTTGCTCGAGCGGGCACCAGTAACGTCTCCATTGTGAGACTTGTTACTGTTTTTGACATATCGAATATGCCACGGGGAGCTTGCCAGGCTCTGCTGTGTGGACAGGATACTCTCAGTAGCTTGCTGGGCTTGCCAGGCTCTCAGAGAGGGATGGAGGAATCGAACCCAGGTCTGCCACATGCGAGGCAAACGCCCTACCTGCTGTGCTATCGCTCCAGTCCTAAGTAAATTGTTCTAAGTAAATTCCATTAACAAACAAACAAACAAACAAACAAAAAAACTATCTTGCTGGGCTATGCCACCTCTTCCTGAAATTTGTTTCTGTGAGGAAAAGACAAAAGTTGTCAAAATGCCTGTATTGAAGTACCAAATGCCTGTACAAATCGCCAGGACTGATTTACTTGTCCTGACCCAAGCCAGGCATATCCCAAAGTGTTGGTGGCTGAGGTAGTTTGAGCAGAGGTGTAGACACTTTTCCTCAAAGTCTCCCTTCCTTGCCCTCCATGTTACCAGGTCAGTAGCAAGAAAAGCCAGGTTGGTCAAGTATAAGGCAAGTGTCCTACTCACTGTACTGTCTCCATGGACCCAGATTTGTAGTTAGGTTTAGTTGTATTTTAAAAAGTTGAACTATTTATGAGATTATGTGAGAAAAAAATGTTTATTGAATCCTCCTTTAAACTTAACCCTCCTATCATCAAATTATTTATTTCTGAAATTCTTTTTTTATTAGAATCTCTATGCTACTTAACAAAATTTAATGAAAATAATCATCATAGATTTTTGAGATTAAATTGAATAATACATCTTAGTCCTAAGAAACAGGTAAGTAGTAATGCTCCACAAAGTGATGAAACAAATAACTTTCTATTTATATAGCAAGTTCTTTGCAATGTTTAATTCTGAAATTTTTAGTACTGGATAATTAGGAGAACTTAAAAAAAGTAATAGTGATACAATGTCCCACATGCTAAGAAATGGATTGTGAAGAGACTTTGGCCACTTATGTTCAAGTTCTCAAGGCATTCCAATATCTCCAGAAACAACACAGGTGAGTTGCTTCAGCAGCTCCCAGAATTACTCACTGCAAGCCTCTTCATCTGTAATCATTATTGCTTTATTGAGGGGGTGTATTTACTGCCCAAAACATAAAAGATATGTAATTAAAGCACCAAAATAATGGTCTGTGAATGGATTAAATTTAGTTTAAGAAAGTTTTTCAAGAGACAGGAAAGATCATTGAATGGTAGAGTCCATAGACAGAAGAGTTATGTGTTTAAGTTCAATTCTTGGTACTTGATGCCCACCTCAATACCAGTAGGCATGACCTCTATGGTCCGTCTGTGATTTACTTGGACTGTCAGACCTATACCACCACCAGCCTCAGTAAAACTGGGATGGCCCTTATAGAAAACACAAACAAAAGAGAACAGTAAAACCCTTCCAATTGATGTTGTGTTATTTTATCTCTCATTGCATTGCAAAGACTTAATTTATTGTCAGTCCATATAGAAACAATGGACAGTTTTCAGAACTGGGTACACTGATAGTTGCTTTCTTGGATTATATGTAGTACTGTAGCACTATCATTCCATGTTCATCAATTTGCTTGAGCAGACACCAGTAGCATCTCTGTTGTGAGACTTGTTGTTATTGTTTTTGGCATATAGAATACGCCACGATGAGCTTGCCAGGCTCTTCCCTGTGGGCGGGATACTCATGGTAGCTTGCCTGGCTTTCTGAGAGGGACATAGGAACCAAACCCAGGTCAGCTGTGTGCAAGGAAAACGCCCTACCCACTGTGCTATTGCTCCAGTGATGCAATTGGTTAGCACGAGGTACTTATATGGATTATATGTACCAAAGAATTTTCATGAAGGCAAAGAGTTTCTTTCTTCTTTGTCCATTTCACTAATTTTTTTAAATAAGGCTATCCTTTCAACTTTCCCTTGTAATTCCAGTATGAAAATCTTAAAAATATCTGCGAGTGGTAGAAAACATACATTGATTCTCCTATACAGTGCCATTTTGTAGAGTTCCAAAAGGCAATGCTGTTGTGACACTTTCATTTCAAAGCACAGCACTTCACATATCCCTAATTAAACCACTTGAGTGTGAATTTAATAAAAAAAAATCTATGCGAATGCCAATATATGTGTGACTAAGTTCAAGTAGACTAGAGGGTGAGTTATTTTCTCACATACTCTTTGTGTTCTAGGTTTTCTTCATGTTAAGTAAGTTCCGTGGCAAGTATTATGATTTAATATTATAATTCAGAGACAATGAGTGATTATTTGAAGTGAAGAGAAGAGAAAAACCCTTCTATGGAATGTAAATTGATGTGTCTATTATGTAAAAATTTTTGTAGGAATAAGCTGAATTTTATAAGCATCTTAAAACTAAATTTTATATCTGTAGCATATTTTAGTCGAATTAGATTTTAATATGGCTTTGCTAAAAGGACAAAAATTATTATAAAGACTGGTGAGCTGAGGCAGTAGTTAATACACTGTAGACCTAGGTTCAATCCCCTGATACCAATGCCGAGGGAGATCTCCACTTGAGTTCATGATTCCTAAAAATACAACAAAGGTGTGATTTCTTCAAATGAGCAGACCTTTCAGAGTTCCACAACCAAGTATGCAAGCAAATAAGTATTGTGCCATTCCTGGCCATTGCAACAACAGAAAAGGGGATGAAAGGAGAAAAACTAAAAATAAAGCTATCTTATGATCAAGCAATTCCACATCCATGACAGGGAGAGTGGTTGGGAGGCAAAAATGGGTGAAGATGGTCAAAAGGCAGAAAATCACAGTGAAAAGATTCATTTTGGAGTTGTAATGTACATCACTGTGATGATAGTTAATATTTTATATTCAATAGTTGCTAAGAGAGTAGATTATAACAGTTCTCATACTGAAAAATATTTAACAGAGTGATGATTTTAGCTAACAGTAATCATTTACCATATGTTCATGTGTCAAATCGACATATTGTATACCTCAGATTTTAAAAAATTATATGTAAATTATATCTCAATAATAGCACTGCACTACCACTGTCGTCTATTGTTCATTGATTTGCTTGAGCGGGCACCAGTAACGTCTCAATAATACTGGGAAAAATTCTTACAATGTTTTTTAAAATATCTTAGCTGGAAATCATGGATCAAGAGGCAATACATGCCATTGTTAAAAGGTATCATTACTTAAAAGGAAAATTCCCCAGGGAGAACATAAAAGATAAACAAATGTGGATTGTTTCATCTTCAGCTTTCTGTCAGAAAGAACATCTGAAAATTACATGCATTTTTTAGCTACTTGCTAAAGTCACTTGCCAGCTAGAGTGCTTTGGGAGCTCTATTTCAAAGAAACCCTTGGCTTAGCGCTTTTGTTCTGATCTTTGCTAGGAATGAGAAATAAAGATAATTTTTCTTATACAAGGAGAAATATCAAGAATGTCTAAAAAATACAGTCTCGATGGAATTTTAAAACCCCAGACATAAAAATAACAAAGCAGTTTGTTTTCTACACTTGTTGGGCATGTTAAATCATTGCTTGTTGTTGGTTAAAATTTGTGAAACAAGAGTATTATATATTGGGGAAAGAAAAATATTTCTATTAAAGTGGCACTCATTGTGAAATGGAATGGACAAATGTAAAAAAATGTATGAAAGATTTTAAGGTTGTGTTTTAGGAAATTTTTGTAGGAATAAGCTGAATTTTATGAGCATCTTAAAACTAAATTTTATATCTGTAGCATATTTTAGTAGAATCAGATTTTAATATGGCTTTACTAAAAGGACAAAAATTATTATAAAGACTGGTGAGCTGAGGCAGTAGTTAGTACACTGTGACCTAGGTTCAATCCCCATTACTCCATATCATTCTTCAAGCACTTCCCAGGAATAATCCTGAACACTTCTGGGTATAGCCCTCCAAAACTAAAGGAAATACAAAAAATACTGGTTAACACTTTGAGACAGTTAATTGTTTAATTGGTCTGGTGAGTCATCAGTTCTTAAATTATATCTAATTTTTGTTTAGTAAACCTGTTTTAGTTGAGTTTTGAAACCTTTGCTACTTTAATAGGATAATTGAATATAGAAAATCTGAATAAGTGTTAAAACTTTTAATACCTGTAAAACAAAATTTCCAGAAATAAAAATTTTTAGGAAAAAAATCTTCATTGGTAAAACAGAAGATAAATAAGGAACATCTTAGTAGATCTGAAACACCCATAATTATTACTAACTTGGCTTATGGTAACAGAAACGGTTATGAATGGGACATATTTCTTAGATGAGCTAAGACTTAATGGGAAACAGAGTCACATAACAAGAATTTTTAACCTTGCAAAGTGTATATGAATAATAATGTGGGTATTCTAATTTTTTTTTGAAATCCAGGAAACTAATAGCTTATGGTTAATTCTGGATATTTTAGGAAATTGTATGTTATGGTTAAGCAAACTTCCTTGACACTTGTGTTATAATTATGTGATTTTTAATGGTGAGCTTCCTAAAGCCTTATAGCATTTGTAGAATTGTTTTAATGTTTTGTTCGGAAAAGAATACAGTGAAAAGGTCTTTGACAGAGATCCAGAGTATAGATTTGCATGGAACTGAAGACAAAATTGCTGAACAAACAGAAAGATTGGACCCTTGAAAACCACAAGAGATATAGATTTTCTCCATGGCATTGTCAAAAATACATTTGAATCTACATAAAATGGTAAATTGTGTGTTATTGAATTAGAACTGAAACATTTTTCTTCCCTTTTTTACAGCTTTACTATATTTTAAATTATTTAATGGCAATGTCTTATTTGCTTAAAGAGAGGAAGACAAGCTGTTCTTTGTAGCTCATAATTTAGGAACTTTTTATATTCTTGATACTTTGAAACATCAGAGGAAACACTACTTTGGAAATTAAAATTAATCTTAAAATAAGAATTGTTGAGGTGGATCCTGTAGTTAAATAACACTTCTTGTAAAAGCATGGGTCTTTCTTATATTAGTTTAATTTAAGCATCAGTTGCCCAAATGTTAGCCTTATTTCTTAATACCCAAAATATTCCACCAACAGCTTCAATAGACTTGGAGAAGGTTACCACCTACTTTTAATGTGGAGGACCTTAAGGTCCACTAGAATTGTTCAATAGTATGGTCATCAGGCAACCTCTGACTCAAAAGGGAAAATAAAAGGATTTGTTGGGGTTAGGAAAAGCTAAATCAGATTGTTTTCAGGCTTACAGTTTAAAAGATATGACAAGATATTCCTTTGTGCTATATAATAAGTATTTCAGATCTTTTAAAAAAATTTATTAGTGAATCACTGTGAGGTAGAGTTACAGACTTACAAACTTGCTTGCATTTCAGTTATAAGTGGTCGAGTGCCCATCCCTCCACCAGTGCCCATTTTCCACCACCAATGGTCCCAGCATCCCTCCCAAAACCTCCACCGGGGTGGGAGTATTTCAAATTTACGACTGGATGGAACTGATCAGTGGATAGTAACTCCAGAAGAAGAAATGTGACATCACTTGTGAGCGCAGAAAGAACATATAAGTGCAAATAAACTTACTTTCTTTTCTTTTCTTTTCTTTTCTTTTCTTTTCTTTTCTTTTCTTTTCTTTTCTTTTCTTTTCTTTTCTTTTCTTTTCTTTTCTTTTCTTTTCTTTTCTTTTCTTTTCTTTTCCTTTTTCTTTTCTTTTCTTTTCTTTTCTTTTCTGTTTTCTTTTATCTTCTCTTCTTTTCTTTTCTTTTTCTTCTTTCTTTTTTTCCTTTCTTTCTTTCTTTCTTTCTTTCTTTCTTTCTTTCTTTCTTTCTTTCTTTCTTTCTTTCTTTCTTTCTTTCTTTCTTTCTTTCTCTCTTTTAATCATTTATTTTTTATATTCTTAGACAATCCTCACACATGAAGGAACCGGCAGAGGAACCCAGATGTGTGGGATCTTAGGCTAATATCTCCAAGCCTACTAGGATCGGGACTGGGCCTCCTCCGCCCAGATCCACCATAGCTAGGCTACAAATTGCCCCCAGTGCCATTTAGTCCCATCAACTGCCAAGATCCAGAGACTATAAAACAAAGCTCCCAGAAGAGAGTGACACAGAGTCTCTTGCCCCCATGCCTGGCTGGGATCATAGCCGTTCAGGAGCCAGGAGCTGTTCATGGGAAGAAGGTGGTGGGTTGAGTTTCCCTCCCCAGAGCCCTGGCAGCCTAAGACCTCCAGAACCCAGCCACAGCCATGCTCAAGGCCACTCTCCACATGCTTGGACAAGCCTCATGCATGAAGGAACTGGCAGAGGAACCCAGGTGTGCGGGACCTGGGGATGAGATCGCCAAACCTGCTCAGATCAGGACTGGGCTTCCTCCACCCAGATCCCCCATTTTTCAGTAGCTTGGCAGTCACACCCACACACTGCCCCTGGCGCCATATAATACCATAAACAGCCAAGATCTGGAGATTATGAAACAAAGTTCTTGGAAGCACATGGCTGCATTTGCGGCCACGTGACCTCTTTTAGCTTAATTCTCTCTCTCAGAGAAGTTGGCAAGCTACCGAGAGTATCCTGTCCACATGGCAGAGCCTGGCAAGCTCACCGTGGTGTATTTAATATGCCAAAAAACAGTAACAATGATGGGTCTCATTCCCCTGACCCTTAAAGAGCCTCTAATGTGGCACTGTTGGGAAGGACGAGTAAAAGAGGTATGATGGCCGCCACCTTTTTAGAGCCTATTGGACAGACAGCTATGAGACTGCAGTGACATGACACGTGGGGCCTCACGGGATGGGGGGTGAAACCGGCCCCTCTCTCCGCCCCCACAAGGCCCTAAGTGGCCGCCCATGAATGGCTCCTGGCTCCTGAATGCCCATGATCCCAGAGGCACACAAAACAATCTCGGAACCCAGCAGCTTTTGGCAAAAATCCCTCCACACTTATTACTAAAATATCAGAAATCCAATCCCAGACCTCCATGCCCACGTGCTCTGCGCATGGCCCCAAGACCCGATATCAACCCAATGCCCAGCAGGCAGGGACCCTCACCCCCAGCCACCGCCGATGACCCTGCACTTCCTGCTTCTTCATTCAGGTGCGCCCGCTACCCTCACTGAGCATCCCAGCCATTTGTGCCCGCAGCTCTGCAAGGGCCCAGAACTTGATCTAAACCCAGCTCCAGTGGCCAGATGGGGCGTGACCTCTGAGGTAATGGGCGTGACCTCCTCTGCAAGGGGTGTGATCTCAGGGGCAGTGGCCGATTACTCAGCTGCAGTTATTTTCCCCTGTTTTAGTATACTTGACAGACGTCTCAATCCCCATTACCTAACTTTGTGGAGATCTCCCCTTCTACCTCAAACACAAAAGGCAAATAAGCCACTAGCCTACTCTAATTGCACCAAAATATCGAACCCTCACAAAAAGAGAGATTAGCTCTAATGAACTGGAAGGTCCCACCTCCATACAACTGTGACAGCGTGAAGAAACAGCGCAAATCCCCACAGCAAGGAGAGGACAAAGAAAAGAGTTCAGAAGCCTCATCAGGCTTCAGCCCCACAAATAATCTCTCCCATAAAGAATTCAGAGAAGAAATTCTGAGAATGTTCATCGAATTTAAAGGAACAGTGGAGCAGTCAGTGAAGAAATTACGGGAAGAAATGAGAGAAGAAATAGAAAGCTACATTCAGAAATGTCACGAATAAAAGACACTGTAGATGAAATAAAAAATACAGTGGGACCCCTCAACAGTAGAATGGCTACAGCTGAAGATAGAATTAGTGAGCTTGAAGATGAGCAACAGAAAGCCCACAGGCTACAACAAACAATTTGAAAAGACCTCAAAATAGCTCTAGGGTGAATCAGAGAACTAGGGGATGATGCCAAGAGGAATAACGTAAGAATCATTGGAGTTCCGGAACGACGGGGAGGCAACCCTAATGAAAAAGCCACAGTTAAAGAAATCATTGCTGAAAAGTTCCAAGCTGGATAATGCAGATATTCAGATCCTAGGAGTCCGAAGGGTGCCAGCTAGAAGAGACTCTAATAAAAAGACTTCAAGACATATCAGAGTCAGAATGATGGATGCCACGGATAGGGACACAATACTGCAAGCAGCAAGGTAAAAAAAAAAGAATTCTCATACAAAGGAGCACCCCTTAGATTCACAGCAGACTTCTCAGAGGAAACCCTTCAAGACAGAAAACAATGGTGGAATATAGTGAAAAAACTTAATGAAATGAATGCCTCACCAAGAATATTTTATCCAGCTAAGCTCTCACTCAAACTTGAAGGAACCATATACAATTTCATGGATAAACAACAGCTCAGGAACTTCATAGACTCAAAACCAAACTTAAAAAAAAAACTAAAGGGGCTCCTGTAAGAAAAGAAAAACCCCTACAAGTACAACAAACTCCTACAGAAAGATGGCACAAAAATCCACAACAATAATCTCTCTCAATGTCAATGGTCTAAACGCACCCATCAAGAGACACAGAGTGGCAAACTGGATTCAGAAACTGAACCAAGCATTCTTCTGCCTACAAGAAACACATCTGAATGATAAGAGCAAACAGACTCAAAGTCAAAGGATGGAAAAAATCCTTCAAGCAAATAACTCCCTCAAAAAAGCTGGGGTGAGCATACTAGTATCAAACAATATAGATTTCAGGTTGAAAAAGATTAGAAGGGACAGCAAAGGCCATTTCTTACTAATCAAGGGACACATACAGCAGAAAGAATTCACAATCCAAAATGAACATGCACCTAACGAGGGACCAATGAAATAGAGAGGACATCGCTAACAACACAGTAGTAGTTGCAGACCAACACCACCTTATCACCTCTGGATAGATCAACAAGATCAAAACTCAGCAAGGAAACACTGGACTTGAAGGAAGAAATAGAAGAGAGAGGGTTAATATGTCTATACAGGGCTTTGCATCCCCATAAAAAAGAATACACATTCTTTTCCAGTGCACACGGAATATTCTCCAAAATAGATCATGTGCTGGGCCACAAAGCATACCTCCATAGAATCAGGAAGATAGAAATTGTATCAACTATCTTCTCAGACCATAATGCACTGAAGATAGAAGTTAATCATGCACAGACGCTGAGGACCAAACCATACACCTGAAATTAAACAACTCAATGTTGAACAATGAGTGGGTCAGGGAGGAAAGAAATCAAAAGGTACCTGGAAACAAATGAGAATGAAGATGCGAGCTACCAGAACCTGTGGGAAAATTATAGCTCTGCAAGCATATCTCAGGAAGAAAGAAAGGGTCCACATAAATAACCTCGCCTCACAGCTTAAGACCCTAGAAAAGGACCAACAAAAGATGCCCAAGCCAGGCAGAAGGAAATAAATAATAAAACTTTTATTATTGAGCAGAAATCAATGATATAGAAACTGTAATCAAAAGTTCCCCAGAAACTAAAGTCCAGGTCCAGATGGATTCACTAGTGAATTCTTCCTAAAATTTAAAGAGAACCTATTGCCAGTTCTTTACAAGCTTTTCCCGTAAATCGCGGAAATAGAAACACTCCCAAAAGTTTCTATGAGGCACATATAGCCCTAATACCAAAAGCAAACAGAGACACCACGAAAAAAAAACCTACAGGCAGATATCTCTGATGAACACAGATGCGAAGATTCTTAACAAAATATTAGCGAATAGAATCCAGCAACTCATAAAAAAAGATCATACACCACAACCAAGTGGGATTCATACTGGGTATGCAAGGATGGTTCAACATTCGGAAGTCAATCAACATAATCCACCATATCAACAAAAGAAAAAATAAAAACCATATGATCATATCAATAGATGTAGAGAAAGCATTTGACAAGATGCAGCATCCATTCATGATGAAAAGTCTCACCAAAATGAGCATAGAAGGGGACTTCCTCAATATAGTCAAAGCCATCTACCACAAGCCTATAGCAAGCATTGTCCTCAATGGGGAAAAACTAAGGGACTTCCCTCTAAGATCAGGGACAAGGCAAGGATGCCCACTCTCACCACTTCTGTTCAATATAGTACTGGAAGTACTTGCAATAGTGATTAGGCAAGAAAAAGACATTAAGGGCATCCAGATAGGAAAGGAAGAAATCATGCTCTCACTATTTGCAGATGATATGATATTATATTTAGAGAACCCCAAAGCCTCTACTAAGAAACTCCTCAAAACAACAGAGTTGTATAGTAAAGGCTATAAAGTCAATAACCAAAAGTCTATGGCTTTCCTACATGCAAATAATGAGAGAAGAAAGTGATATGAAAAAAGCAACCCCATTTACAATCATGCCTCAGAAAATCAAGTACCTCAGAATCAACTTAACTAAGGAGGTATACAGAGAAAATTATAAAATGTTACCTCACACAATTAAAGAGGACATGAAGAAATGGAAGCATATTCCCTGTTCATGGATTGGGATAATTAAAATTGTCAAAATGGCAATACTTCCCAAAGCATTATACAGATTCAATGCGATCCCTATAATGATACCAATGACATTCTTCAAGGAAGTGGACCAAACACTCCTAAAATTTATATGGAACAACAACCCCCCACGAATAGCTAAAGCAATTTTGGGGAAAAAGAAGATGGGAGGCATTACCTTCCCCAATCTCAAGCTCTACTACAAAGCAGTAATAATTAAAACCTCATGGTACTGGAACAAATGCAGAGCAGTATACCGATGGAACAGGGTAGAATATCCTTACACACAACCTCAAGTTTGTGATCATCTAATCTTTGATAAAGGAGCAAGAAATGCAAAGTGGAGCAAGGAAAGCCTCTTTAACAAAAGGTGCTGGCAACACTGGACAGCTACATGCAAAAAAATGGGCTCAGACTTATAACTAACACCATGCACAAAAGTCAGATCAAAATGGATTAAAAACCTCAACATTAGACCATAATCCATAAGGTACATTGAAGACAAAATCAGCAAATCCTCCACGACATTGAAGCTACAGGTATCTTCAAAGAGGACTCGCCACTGACCAGGCAAGTGGAAACAGAAACAAATGGAACTATCTTAAACTGCTTCAGACCAGTTCTCCTGCTCTTCATTTCTATTGCTATTGAACATTTGTTATTCCCCTACAAAGTTTTTTTTTAATATCTCACGTATGGAGCGATAGCACAGCTGGTAGGGTGCTTGCCTTGCATGCGGCCGATCCGGGTTTGATTCCCAGCATCCCATATGGTCCCCTGAGCACTGCCAGGAGTAATTCCTGAATGCATGAGGCAGGAGTAATCCCTGTGCATCACCGGTGTGACCCAAAAATTTTAAAAAAAGAAAGAAAAGAGAATGATCATTCTGAGTCCATTCCTCTCCCTCTGATTGATTTCGTGCAAAATGATACTCTCCAGTTACACCCATGTTGCAGCAAATTTTGTGACTTTATCTTTTCTTTTGGATGAGTAGTATTGCATTGTGTATATGTACCATAGTTTCTTTATTCAGTCACCTGTTTGTGGCCATTTGTAACCCTTACAGTTTTTTAGATTTTTGATAAGATGAATCTACTGTTGGAAGTAGAGACATAAGAAATCATTATTAATAGCATTGTAAATCACAGAATCTCAAAAATGTTAAATTTTAAAATAAAATAAAGGTTTTCCACAGTATAAATGACATCTGTACCTATATATTCATTGCAGCACTGTTCACAAGAGCCAAAATCTGCCCTAGAACAGATGACTGGTTAAAGAAACTTTGGTACATCTACACAATGGAATACTATGCAGCTGTTAGGAGAGATGAAGTCATGAAATTTGCTTATAAATGAATAGACATAGATATGGAGATTATCATGCTAAGTGAAATGAGTCAGAAAGAGAGGGACAGACATAGAAGGACTGCACTCATTTGTGGAGTATAGAATAACATCACATGAAGCTGACACTCAAGGACAGTAGATATACAGGCCAGGAGGATTGCCCCATAGCTGGAAGACTGCTTCATGAGTGGAGGGGAGAAGGCAGATGGAATAGAGAAGTTATCACTAAGAAAATGATGGCTGGAGGAATCAGTGGGGAGGGGTATGTGTGCCGAAAGTAGATAATGGGCCAAACATGATGGCCTCTCTGTGTCTGTGTTGCAAGCCATAATGCCCAAAAGTAGAGAGAATGTATGGGGAATATTGTCTGCCATGGAGGCAGGGGGAGGGTGGGAAAGGGGAGGTATACCGGGGATATTGTTGGTGAGGAATGTGCACTGGTGGAGGGATGGGTATTTGATAATTGTGTAACTGTAACCCAAACATGAAAGCTTGTAACTCTCTCATGGCGATTCAATAAAATTTAAAAAATAAAGGCTTTTTAAAACCAGATATTATGCCTAAGGTTATATACCAATACATGAGGGGATTTTAATGCTATTCTGGTACCCTTACATTTGCAGCCCACGTTTTCTTACATGTTATTACCTTATAAAAATCCTTTATTTGTGATAATAAACAGGGTGATTTATTTAGAGGACAAGAGTCTCATCTTCCACCTGGTCAGCTAGTGGGCAATAAAGGTCTTCCACTATCTACAGAATGGGAAAGGATATTTACACAATACCCATCAGATAAGGGGTTGATATCAATGGTATATAAAGCACTGGTAGAACTCTACAAGAAGAAAACATCCAACCCCATCAGAAAATGGGGTGAAGAAAGGAACAGAAACTTTCCCAAGAGATACGAATGGCCAAAAGGCACATGAAAAAGTGCTCTACATCACTGATCATCAGGGAGATGCAGATCAAAACAACCATGAGATACCATCTCACACCACAGAGACTAGCATACATCCAAAAGAACAAAAGGAATCAGTGTTGGAGAGGATGTGGGGAGAAAGGGACCCTTCTACACTGCTGGTGGGAATGCCGACTGGTTCAGCCCTTTTGGAAAACAATATGTACGATTCTCAAAAAGTTAGAAATTGAGCTCCCATTTGACCCAGCAATACCACTGCTGGGAATATATCCCAGAGAAGCAAAAAAGTATAGTTGAAATGACATCTGCACTTATATATTCATCGCAGCACTGTTTACAATAGCCAGAATCTGGAAAAAACCCGAGTGCCCTAGAACAGATGACTGGTTGAAGAAACTTTGGTACATTTATACAATGGAATACTATGCCGCTGTTAGAAAAAAGAAGATCATGAATTTTGCATATAAGTGGATCGGCATGGAAAGTATCATGCTGAGTGAAATGAGTCAGAAAGAGAGAGACAGACATAGAAAGATTGCACTCATCTGTGGAATATAGAATAACAGAGTAGGATACTAACACCCAAGAATAGTAGAAATAAGTACCAGGAAGTTGACTCCATGGTTTGGAGGCTGGCCTCCCATTCTGGGGAGAGGGCAACTCAGAAAAGGGGTCACCAAGTATAATGCGGTCGGAGGCCATGTGGAGGAAGGGTGATGCAGGCTGAATGTGGTCTAGAGACTGAATACAGTGGCCACTCAACACCTTTATTGCAAACCACAACACCTAATTAGAGAGAGATAACAGAAGGGAATACCCTGCCACAGTGGCAGGGTGGGGTGGGGGGTGATGAGATTGGGGAGGGTAGGAGGGATGCTGGGTTTACTGGTGGTGGAGAATGGGCACTGGTGAAGGGATGGGTTCTCAAACTTTGTATGAAGGAAACATGAGCACAAAAATGTATAAATCTGTAACTGTACCCTCACGGTGATTCACTAATTAAAAATAAATAAATTAAAATTATGAAAAATAAAAAGAATTAAAACAAGTGTGGGAGGCCTGTAAGATTACAAAAAGTGACACTCCACTGAAATAACTCAATTGAATTTTATGCCAGAATAAAGAAATTTGATTTAAAAAAAAAAGGTCTTCCTTAACCCCTCACGTGTCTCTTGTCTGATGTTGTCTTGTTGATGTTGATCTTGTCTCTTGTCTGAGAGAAGTGAAAGCTGATCTTCATGGTTACAGTTTGAATGTAAAAGGAATGGTCTACATATATATGTTTTTGATGAGGTTGGTGTTTCATGGAAGACACTAAATGATAAAATATTTATCTTAAAAATTAAATATTGTTGGATAGAGAATTAATGAACAAATCCTGTGTGTAGTACTTAACTGATACAAAAGAATTTTCCCTAAATATGTCTTTCTTTCTGGATGATGGAAATATCTAGTGATGATCCTATGAGAATCTGTATACAAAATGCTTTTAGATTGTGAAGTCCTGCACAGACATTGTAACTTACTCTTGTACTTGGGTATGTACTTATACACAGGGTAAATTAGTGTCTTGTAAGGCTTTGTAAAGAAGCTAAGATACACAATCCCAGAGTTGACTTCTGGAGGCTCATACAGAAGGATGAAGAATCAGGTGTTCAGACTGAACATTCAGGTGGATTCTCATCACAGCCAATACTTCAAATCTACAGATAAGATATTGGTAATTTTAAGGTGAGGAACTTGATCAAAAGACATAGTTAAGTCATAGACTGGGTTTATAACTCTTTCCAGGTAGCATGCAAGAACCTATATTTCCAAGATCAAAGTTATAGTCAAGATCAAATCATGGTCTTAGGTTAAAAGTTTAGGACTGCAGTCCTAAATTTTTGTCTTCTGAAACACAATCATGAAAGTTGGGGTGGCATAAAGAAGTGTGCAGAAGACTTCTTTAGCTAAAGTCTTAGTTATGCAGAAGGCTTTGCAAGAAGGGGCCAGAGTAGACAGGAAGCAGCAAAACAGAATGATCATTGATGGACCCAAATGGCCTACTTCCTGCCTTGTTGCTAAAACATAACTAAGACAAATAAAAAGGATACAAAGCACCAAGGTGAAATTGCAGTAAAGTTAGGAAAGCAACACGTCAAAGTGCAGATAAGGAAAGGAAGATCCGAGTGAGGCTTAGACTGTACACATTGTCATCCCCTCTGCACTTTCTAGTGTCGTTTTTATAGTCAGTTCCAGGTCCTGTGAAAAGAACCAGGTCAGGTTTCTGGAAGAGAGGCCAGGAGGGTGAAAATACAATTCATGGATAGGGTTTATTTATTTCTTGAAATCAAAGAATCCCAGACAAAAACTATAACTCCTAGCTTCAAATTAGGTAAGGGAAATAGAAAGCTAGTCTACAGGAAGAGCATTTTTTTAGTTGCCCACTTATTGGGTGAGGTTAGAAACTGTGGCAGGATCGCAGAAACTGGGGTTGCTTTTTTTGCATTTGTTGAGCCATTGTCCATGAACAATCCGCTGGCTTAGTGGGTTGCTAGTGGATAAACCCTGGGGGTGCTGTTTCTAGCCTAGATCTCAGGGTAAACCTGCCTGTCCTGGCAGTGTGTGGCTTTTTATTTTTTGGCTTTGCTCTTGAAATCTACCCCATCTGGAGGGTAAAGAGCCAAGGGGCCTTTGCTCTGTAAAACCAATTTCTCAGTGGCTATTTTTCTCCACAGCCACTTTTCATGAGGGGAGGCTAGACCAAAGAGATGGAGCCAGGAAAAAATGAGGACCCCACCCAGAAGCTAAGGCAAATGAATGAAGAGCAATTTAAGCTCTGCACCTGTAAAATAAAATAGAAGAAACATTCTGTTAAAGTATTTTGTGGTTAGAAGAAGATTCCTTTGCTGACTGCTGTGTATTTCACCTTAGAAGCTCTCTGCATGTAATAGTGTTGTTAAAAGTAGAGGGGAAACAGGAGGATGGGATTAACTCTTCTCTTGCCTTATGCTTACCTGCTGCCTCCCCCTCTTCTTGAAAGGCTACATGGAAAAAGAATCCTCTGAACGAGGCCTGGGTACAAGTTCCCATAGAAAGTCTTGCTGAAGGGTTTTCCAAGGGAGGCTGAGAGCACATTTCCTAAAGTTGTTTCTCACTCCCTTCTCTGGAGGTAACTGAGTCTGTGCTTTCATCTCTTGCCAAGAACTTTCTGATGTAGACAGTCCAGGACTTTCACCAAGGAGCGGAGTTATCCTTTCGGAAGATGGTCTTGAAACTTCTGTCTGGAAGATAATGCAGATTCCAGTGGTTGAGGCCCACCAGTCTGTGGTAGGCTGAAGCTGCAGGGAGGCAGAGAGCCAGAAGGAGCTCTGTCACGAAGATTCAATCTCTGTGCAGGAGCTGGGCATGCAGCTACAGCTGGAGGGAGCTGTGCTGCACAGACCTATTTAGGTTCTTGTTCAAATGGAGACCTGGAGACCCTGTACCTGGGCTGTTGCAAAGTGCATGTCCCTGGCTGCATAATTCTTCAGCAAAGGCAAAAACTGAAGATGTGGGTGAAGCATTTCTTTTTATGTAACATATGATTTAGGCCATGTGTCGAGTCCTATGTCTCTATTTTTTACTTATCCTCTGGACATCTCCCTCTACTCTTCAATGAACTCTCCAGCTACACGCAATACTGACTGGGTGATTCTAGGAGTAGGAGGTAGGTGTGAGAAGATGAGCGAGGAGAGATACCTGAGATAACTTTCTAACTCAACAAACCTAAATTTAATCCGATGTCTTTCAGCAGGGAGAGCGTTTGCCTTGCACGCAGCTGACCCGGGTTTGATTCCTCCATCCCTCTCGGAGAGCCTGGCAAGCTACCGAGAGTATTCTACCCGCACACCAGAGTCTGGCAAGCTACCCCTGTTATATTCAATATGTCAAAAACAGTAACAAGTCTCACAATGGAGACGTTACTGGTGCCCGCTTGAGCAAATTGATGAACAACAGGACGACAGTGCTACAGTGTGACAGATCCTCCAAACAGGATTTCTTTACCTTGTGAATCCCTTCTGAACTTAACTCTATAAAGTAAACAACGAGAAGAATGGGTTAGTTTCTCTTGGTCTTTTCTACCTACATAACCTCCAATTCCTGCTACCTGGTTAGCATGTGCTCAACCATTGTGATTTTGCAGAAAGTATTTTTATGCTTCCATGGAGCTCCAGAGAAATGCCCCAAGCCCTAACCAAGCATAGTGGGTCAAACAAGGGGAAATTTGTCTCCTGTCCCCCTGCAGACTCATCTGTGCCTCTCAGCCAGTGCCTTAGCCACCGATGCTCATGCCGACTTTCTGCATCTTGTGTCTGAAATCTGAATCTTTAAATACACAGGTTACAGTTCCTTCTTCTGGAACAATTTTGCTTTTTATGTGGTTGTTTTAGGGTCACATCTGACTGTTACTGGGGGCTATTCCTGGATTGCTGCTTGAGGGTTTCTCCTAGTGAAACCACTTAAGCTATGTGACACTGAGGACAGATCCCATGCCTTCTGCATGCAACGCCTATTAGCCAACCAACGAGCCTTCTCTTCAGCTTATCTTGATCCTTCTTCATTTTTTTAAATTTTATTGAATCACCATAAGGTAGTTACAAGCTTTCATGTTTGGGTTACAATCTCACAATGATCAAACACTCATCCCTCCACTAGTGCAAATTCCCCACCACCAATATCCCGGGTATACCCCCCCTTTCCCACCCTCCCCCTGCCTCTGTGGCAGACAATATTCACCATATTCTCTCTCTACTTTTGGACATTATAGCTTGCAACACAGACACTGAGAGGTCATTATATTTGGTCCATTATCTACTTTCGGCATGCATCTCCCATCCCAGCTGGTTCCTCTAGTCATCATTTTCTTAGTGTTGATCCATCTTCTTATTAGATAATTCAAATTAATTCTGCAGGTTTCAAGTTAAATACCCATTTTCTCAAAAAATTATTTTCTGGGGGCTGGAGTGATAGCACAGCGGGGAGGATGTTTGCCTTGCATAAACCCGACCTGGGCTTGATTCCCAGCATCCCATACGGTCCCCCAAGCACCACCAGGAGTGATTCCTGAGTGCATGAGCCAGGAGTAACCCATGTCCATCACCAGGTGTGACCCCAAAATAAAAAATAATTATTTTCCTAATCAACTATCCCTTTGCTTACTGTCTTATCTGTCCCCTCTGTTCCTGCTATTACTTGTCATTGAAACTTACTTTTCAATCATCCTGAAGCTCTGGGAAGATAGGACCATGCTTATAGGCTAGCATAGAACTATATGCATACAGGGTAATTATAAATATGTACTGAATAAATGAATAGTAGATTAAGTGCAATGATGCTATACAACAGCTCTAACTGGGAGTTCTTGTGGGTGGCTATAAGCACATGAACCAGATCGGTGGAGGTTGTTGGTGTTGTAGATCTGTATTTTACATCTGGATGCCTCTCTGGTGTGACCTTCAGCAGCAGCATCAGCTGCTTCTGCCTCTGACGCACAACCCCAAGAGCCACAATTCTCTCTACGTGCTCCTCTCACTTTGCTCTCCCTCACCTCTGTCCTTCCATGCGGTGACCTGGGTTTATATAGCTTTCATCCTTAGTGTTTCAGCTGTTATGTGCCAATTAGATTGAGTGTGTGCAAAGACCAAGCAGGGTGCAAATGCATGTTAGGGACTAACCATAAATCCCAGCACACCTCCTATATCCCCACCTCCCCCCAGAGTTATCACCTGAGACCCTCCCTCTAGAGTTATTTCTGCTATCTTATTGATTTGTGGAACCCACATGTTGGAGCCTATATGAGGAACTAACAGAAGGTTTTGAGTATCCAGGACCCCCTCACTTCCTCTTAATCTTTTTTAAATTTTTTAAAATTTTTTATTTTCTTGCTCTTTGGGTCACACCCAGCGAAGCACAGGGGTTACTCCTGGCTCTGCACTCAGGAATTAATCCTGGCGGTGCAGGGGGACCATATGGGATGCTGGGAATCAAACCTGGTCGGCTGCATGCAAGGCAAATACCCTACCTGCTGTGCTATTGCTCCAGCCCCACTTCCTCTTAATCTTATACCTCCTAATTTTCTCCATGACAATGCAATGCTCCCACAATCATGGTAAAGTCCAGGGGCTGTGAATGCTAGCACTAGTGGTGGCAGAGCAAATATATGGGAGTCCAAAAGCACCAAGGGAGTGGAATTTTCTCTTCTGGGAATTTTATTAGTTTTTTTTATTTGAATTTTCAATAAGGAAATTTTTTATTAAAGTTTTTCTCTATTAGTTAAAAAAATTTACGTATATTAATTTTATTGTAGAGCAATAGCACAGCGGTAGGGTGTTCACCTTTCACGCGGCCTACCCACATTTGATTCCTCTTGGAGAACCCGGCAAGCCACCAAGAGTATCTCGCCCACACGGCAGAGCCTGGCAAGCTACCCGTGGCGTATACGATGTGCCAAATCAGTAACAATAAATATCACAATAAGAGACGTTACTGGTGCCCACTGGAACAAATAGATGAGCAACGGGATGACAGTGACAGTGGCAGTATTAAATAATTTCTTGGTTTGGTTTTCAAGCCATATCTGGTGGTGCTCAGGGGTTATACCTGGCTTTGCACTCAGGAATCATTCCTGGTGGGCTGGGTGACCCTGTGGATTGCTGGGGATTGAATCTGGGTAGGTCGTGTGCAAGGCAAGCTCCTTAACTGCTGCACAACTCCAGCCCACGTATTAAATAAGTTTTATTTATGGGTATCAGCTTACAAAAGTTCCACAAGCCTCCACCAGTGTCCTTCCCTCTCCTAGTTTGGTCTTTCTCCTTGACCCCACCTGCTACCCCATTTCTTTGCTCCAGGTGTTGGTGATTTTGTCTCGACTTTAATTGGTTGAGTAACCAATCCATGTGGAAGGTCACCTGTATTATTCAAAATCTCCAGATTCAATGTTAATAATATTGGAAAACAACAAAACCTTCCTGAAAATCTAAATTGATATTTAACAGCATGAATGCACACTGTGCCCATATAAGAGAATCATTTAGCATAGGTTATAGTACATATTGTCCTAAAGAAGGGTCATCTCCCCCCAAAGCTTATTCTATTAAATCCGTGTGATTTGCAAATTATTCATGCTTAGGTTTTAGACAACAGTGTTCCCTGGTGATCTCGCAATCTCACCACTGGTGTCAGCTTCCCCCCCCACCAGCACCCCAGGCTCCACCTCCATCCTGCCATTGAGACAGGCACCTTTTAAGTTTGATTAGAGTTTGGGTCTCATGATTTCAGTGTTGTTGACTCTGTGGTTTGGATATTTACCTCGACATTCTTTAACTCCACTGATGTAACTTGACTCCTGCACCGGTTGTTTCTCACCATCGGGATGAGATTAGCAGAGCAGAGGACCTGAGTGCTGGGTACCCTGCTTTTCTGCCTGGATCTCCTCAGAGGCAATGCTTGTGAGGGGAGCACTTTCTCTTCCTGGTTCTGGACCCTGACTAGGCATGGATTTTTCATTCCAGTTCCATATCCTCTGGAAGAGGGTTGAAAACTGTTGAGGTTAAACTAACATATGATCTTCCTGAGTGGAAGGAGGGGTGAAGTCTGCGTTGGAGGGGAGACATTCTGCTATTAGATGTTGCCACCCCTCTGAAGTCTCCAGCTTCACACAAACCCAGAAATTGGAGCACAGAGTTTGATTCTATCCAGAGGCCATCGAGCAACTTCTTTAAGTCCAAGGAACTTCACTGGTGTATGTGAATACAGGCTGCTGTGTATTTGGCTTTTGTTCTAATTTCCTTGAGATAGAGATAATTTTCTGTAATAAAACATGCTAAATGCAAGATCTATAGACTTCCTTCTATTTTAAGCAAAAAAAAATTTACAAATAAAATAAAGGGAGAAAAATTATTGCCTATCTGTGTGTGGCCTGAATGTAGCCCCCAAACATCTTAAAGGTTATCCATCAAGGTTTTATAAGGGAAATATATTATTCCTAATTATTCTTATCTTATTATTATATACTACTTTGTGTATTTCTTCTAACGTATAATCTTATGCCAGAAAAAGAACATTTTGGCTTATTTTTATATGTAGACTGAAAGAAAAACATGCACAAGGCTATGTGTACCATTTTAAATTTTATTCTCTATCAGCTTTCCTTTCAAGTTGAAAGAGAATTTCATGCTCCAGACCCACATTGGCTCAGCAGCTCTCCCTTCAGGCCATTGAGGAATGTCAGGGAGAATTCTGGGCCAGCAGGCAGCCAGATACTTTTTCCTTAATCCTGTGTACATTGGTGAAGTACCAGGCAAAGGTATAAATAAAATGATCTGACTCCACATATGGTATTTGGGTTTGAAAATCCTTCATAAACATTTTCCATTTCTATCAGCAGTTTTCCTCATTATGGGACACTCGGAAACTCTCTTTTGGGGATATTTAAGAAGCAACAAAGTCTTCTTGTGAGGAGAGCATATTAGCTATAATATTTGAGCTAAGATTGAGTGCTTGTGGGAGAGTAATTCCTATATTGCCTCTAAAATTTTTGGTGGGATTTCCCTGATCATTAGTTTCAAGTACTCAATAGAGTAGCCATAATGATGGAAAAATGCTTCATATATTTTTCCTATGTACTAGGCCCAAATCCATGGTCTGTTAACAAGTTCTGTCCTTCCTGACTCCATTCAACATGTCCTTGTACAGATTTAGGGGCCCAGAGTGGAAAATCAGATAAAAACATTGTTTGAAAATTTTAATTCCTCACACTCAATTTATTCTGGTAAATTGAGGCTGCATTTATCTTTTCAATTCTCTGTGAAACTGGCTTGAAACAGGTACTTGGGAAAAAGTATACCTTGGCTCAAAAGAACACAGAGATAAATATATCCTTGGTGATTGGTCCTCAAAAGCAGAAGTTCAGACAAGCAAAGACTCCCAAATGGATAATTTTATTCCTTTACCCACTGGTACTTGTTCTTCTTGCTGTCTGCCCTCCTGCTTTTCATCTCTTTGGTGCCCACTAGATTGGTACCTGAGACTCCCAAAACATGCTGCCCCTTATGCTCCCCATGGGACCCTCTGATCACAGTGACTTGACTACTTCAGTATTTTGTTGTTTGTTTGATAAACTATTCACTCTTCACAAACGACAAAGCAAAAAAACCATACAGCAAAGTACCCAAACTGGAGCTGGGTGGAATAGCTAGAAAGACTCTAGGTATTCCAGTTGACTTTCATGAGCTGACCTTGCTAAATCTAAGGACCAAGAGCTCAGTGGCTAAGAGGAAGTTTGTCATTTGTTGCTGGTTTCTCACTTGGCATATAGTAAGTACTAATAGGTGTTGTTAGAGGAGAACATGCAGTGTCTCATTGTCAGCCAGTCCCCCACCTGGTGGGTTGCAGTTGAAGACAAACTGTCAATTGGCTCATCTTCTTCAAACCTCTGTTGTCATCCTGTGACATTCGTGTGCTACAGTGACTACTTGGTGTGTCCACCAACTTTCCCTCTCCTTCAGCTTTATGCCCATATATTTGAAATCCCATCTTTGCTTATTCTTTCAAAGCCAGATGGGGAAATTCCCTGGAAAGAAGAATTTCTTCCTCCGTTTTCCCATTCTTATTAATTTTTTTCATGAAATTAATATTTGTAGACATTTAGCTATATCTGTGGCTAATATTTGTAGACATTTATCTATATCTGTGGCTAAATATAAAGTGTCATGCGATAAAACAGCTGTAGTTCTTCTATTTTACATGAGAATAATATTAGCAGCATATCATGGTAGCACAGAAAAGGCCCATAATATATCATATTTCTGAATATCTTTCTGGGATAAAGGTCTTCATTATGTATTTTATTTGAAGCACCATGATTTGCATACTGGTAATAGTAGGGTTTTTCGCATATAATATTCCAACACCACACTCTCCCCCAGACTCCATTTCCCTTCACTGTTGCCTGAAAGTTCACACTATTCACCCTCTGCCCATCACCTATGGTAAGCTCAATTCTGTAGGCTAGTTCTCAAGTTCTTTGTCTTTGACCATTTGTTATTTTTGTACCATGTTTCTCAATATCTTATAAATGAGCATGATCACTGCATATCTTCCTCACCACAATTCATTATTTGGTGTGTGACTTAATTAGTCACAGACTACTACACTGAAGTCAGAATTTCATTAATATTTACAAATTATTTTCTCTATTTCCTTTGTCTTTACCTGTTTCTGTGAATGTATCATTCAGTCTTCCCTTTCATTCAGGAATTTATGCTTTAGGACACTTTGCCAAGTCACAATTCCTATCTCCCTATGCTCACTAGGGGGTTACTATGCATAAAAATATATATAAACTGGGAAACTTCAGGTCAAAATAAGCAGACAATAAATCTCTGATTCTTTAAGCTCATCCTCAGAAAACTTAAATGAAAACAGTTTCTTTTTCATCCCCACATTTATGTACTTTATATCTTTTAATGAATGTAAACTGGACAGCACTTCCTTCATTCCCAGCCAATCCAGCCTTGCTTCTTAGACAGAAAAGCAAGTGTCACATATCTCCAAAATCTCAACAACTGAAAATTTATGTAGATAAGTTAACTCTTCAAATTCAGTGCATCCAACATCACTGTATTTAAGTAAGTGGGGAGGAGTTCACTCCGCACCATCTGTGAAGGACGCAGACGCTCACCAAAGTGCCAACTTGGCCAGGCAGAGTGGCTCAGGGAGGAGCTCTGTCCTAGGCTTTCTGTGCCAATTTGGATGTTTGCAAATGAGATCAGGTTGAAACCTGGTCATCCTGTGGTATACTGTGCAACAGAATTCCTGGAACTCTCGTGCTTAGGTAGGAATGTAAATGTGTATGAGGTGTTCGGAGTTTTGAAGGCAATGCGGCACAGAAAGGAGACAGAAGGCAGTTTTCTGTAGACAAATTACCCCAGCTGGACTAAATGCCAAAGGATCATAATAACCCAGACAGTAATCAAGAGTGAAGGGATTTCAAGAACATCATTGCTATTTGAACAAAACTATGGTTGTCTTTGACTCAGGAAAATCTTATTTTCTTTTTATCTCTTGTCAGTAATAAGGTTTACTGTAGGATCAAAAGTATGGTCAAGGTTTATAAGATAAATGATAGATAATCTGCCATGCCTTCAAGAGAATACAGGAGACTCTTTTATGCAAAAATTGTTGTAACCTTAATGTATGCTCAGCAGACATATTATCTTCCAAAAGATTAGTCTTTTTGCTCGCTTCTGGTAGATAATTAATAGTTTCATGTCTACATTTCCCCTGTCCAAACTTGGCTGCTGGGCAGAATAGAAGAAAAGCAAGAGCAAGTTCTTGTGTGTTAATTATAAGGTTATAACATTATAAAATGTAACCTAAATATAGGAACCTCAAAGATTCTGAAATGTGTGCCAAAATGAATTACAGAAGGATAATAATCATCACAAAATGTTGAGTGGCCACTTATATTTATTTATTTTTAATTTATCCATCATGCTGTTCCAAGGAGTGCGTGCCTTTTATATTCCTCTGTGTTGTCTTTCACTTTATATAATAGCTTTATTCTCTATGAGACGGAGAGCGGAAGTATGACCATAATAACATCATGACAGGTAATCAGGTAGGAGAGTCTAATAGAGAGTCCCAGATTTCAAAGTCTTTATTGTCACCCTAGCATTATCTCTTATCTATCTGCACAGAGGCAGACTAGGGCAGCTTGGGGAAGGCCTATATAAACTCTCCTGGCCAGTGCTACTATTCTGGGATTTCCAATTCTTGTGTGAAATTTCCTCTACTTCTCTTTGGGATGGATGATGCCCTTCTTTGGAATATACCATCCTCCTCTCTCCGAAGACATTCACATCCCCCTAGAATTAATAAGGAGATTAATACAACTATTTTGCCTCACAATATGTCATCTTTGGATCCTCCCTCATTTGATTGAGATACCCTGTTGTAGAATACTCAATAGCTAATGACAGATTCTTATTTTTAATTTTTAATTGAATCACCCTGAGATACAGTTACAAAGCTTTCATGTTTGAGTTTCAGTCATACAACGATCAAACACCCATTCCTCCACCACTGCACATTCTCCACCACCAATATCTCCAGTATTACCACCCACCCTCCAAACTTTCTCCTGCGTATATGGCAGACAATTTCCCCCATACTCTCTCTTTACTTTAAGGCATTATGGTTTGCAATATAGATACGGGGAGGTTATCACATTTGGTCCTTTATCTACTTTCAGCACACATCTCCCATCCCAAGCGATACCTTCAACCATTATTGACTTAGTGATCCCTTCTTTATTCCAGCTGCCTTCTCCCCCAGCTCATGAGGCAGACTTCCAACTATGGGGCAATATTCCTGGCCCTTGAGTCTACTGTACTTGGGTTAATGACAGATTTTTTCATGCATACAATGTTCTAATACCACACCTACCACTGTGTCAGTATTCCTCTACCAATTCTCCAACAAAGTCTCCTTCTCACCACGTCCCCTACTCCCACATTTGGAAAGCTCAGTTCTGCAAGCCAACTAACAGGTTATGTTGCATTTGGCCATTTTCTATTTACTTATTAAGTATCTCTTTATCCCACATACGAGAAAAATCATTCTGTATCTTTTTCTCTTACAACTGACCTCACTCACTATGAAATGCTCTAATTATATTTGTGTAGTACATTGCCCGATTTCATCTTTTCATATAGCCAAGTACTATTTCAGTGTATATAAACACCACAAATTCTTTATTGAGTCATTTCATCTTGGACACTCAGGTTGTAAATTCCCTTTACCATGTGGGACTCACGTTTTTCTTAGAATTAATAAGGAGATGAATGGCGTATTTTATTCATTATCTGTCTTCTTTGGAAAGCATTTTATGCTGGGAAAGACAAAGAGACTCAGCCCAGTCCTGATTGGAGCTGGGCCTTTTATATTTTTTTGCAAAGATCGTAACTGTGCCTCATCCTGAGATTCGCAGCTCCCTGAAAATTTGGTAGGGATTCACTCCCATGCTGGGTAGTTCAAATGTTTCTCAGCTGGAGCTTAGTGAGGTTAGCAGGATTTCAAATGTCCACACTGGCTGCAGTCTTGTCTAGATGTTTACTAGACTTGACCTCTAGGGCACTTGCCCCACCAACTATAAGGCTAAGACATGGGTAGTGTTTAAAGAAATTAATAGATTTTCAAAAAGGACAAAAGGTTAGTAATTCTTAAAAAGAGAAAAAGATTCATTTGAATTTCTTTCTAGGATATTTACAGCCCAGTGAATATACTAAAGACACTAAAAAGATTAAAATAAGTCAATAACTATATTGAACACATAAAAGGGTATATGGGCGTATGGTTTGTAGTGGGTCCCTAAGTTCTAAGTCTCCATTAGCAATTTTATCAATGCACTACACTGGGAGACACGAGCTAATTTAGCACTCGGAAGCTGCCTTATGGCAGGAGATGCTGGCCAGAGGCTGAGAGTTGTTCCCATCTCATCTGTGAGATAAGGAAAGACCTAACAACAGGCAAAAAGAAGCTTCTACATGTTACAGTAACCTGCCTGAACTTTAATAACTTTCTTTTAAAAGTACTGCAGGATCTTTTTATTTTTCTTTTCTCTTGAACTTACCCTCTCAGTACCAATCTCCTCCATGAAATCAACAATTGTATCTTCCTTATAAATGTTGCTGTTTCTAAGAGGTGTTTGCTTCTATATTTTAACTTGAAGGAAAGGAATTTGAAAACAAAATACTTTTCATTTTAAGTGTTATGTATTTATTAAAATATTAATATTGAATAATTGATTAATATATGCAACCTATGTATTCTAATATGAACAGAAACAAAAGTTACTACATAAATCTTCCAGGCAAGTTTCCCTAGAGCTTTACTAGTCAATACCTGTAGGCCCAGTCAGTGCCTGTAGGCTCAGTCTACAGAGAACAAACTGACAGCTTCATGGCTGGTATGGTGGAGGGGGCCATGGGCTGACGAGGGGAAACTTCTCTGAATGCTTCCACACAGTCCGCTGCCTCTGCTCCACTCTTACCTTCCTCCTCCGGGGCCTCCTCCAAAGCATTTCCCTGACCTGTCCCATACTCTTTACCTTTTGCTTTTTCAATCTTAGAATTATAATTCTGAATCTCTTTAGCACGAGAACTGACTCCAGCTGAATCTAACCCACTGAGCCGGCTCCACTCTGAACATGACACACATTACACTGGCGTTTTCCAAATGGCTGACCTTTGGCAAGCCCCAAACAGTATTTTGCCAATCATTTTTTTTCTCTAAATTTTTAATCCCTTGTGTATTTTAAGAGGAAATTTAATCCATCTGTTTCTGGTTCATTTATAATGACAGTAACTCTTCAGAACCTTGTGTTGTAAGACTTATTTGATGTTTAAGAAATCTTATGAACTTTTTCACAGTACTTGAAAAACATTATTCCTAGAACCTGGAAGTAGCCTTTGGGCAACTACAAACTAACTTCAACGACTGTGATTTTAGTTCAAGACCTAGATTGAGGTGTTTTCTCAATCTTATTAAGTAATTGTTTAGACTGGACTTGGCTATTGCATAGTTCCAGGAAAATAATTAATTAAGGCTGCTTGTGTTTGGGGAGCAAAGTCTCTAGCTGTGTTATTAGTTGTAAGGAAGCTTATTCCTGTTATGGGAATCCTGATCATGAACACTAACATGAATGTGAAGAAACCCAGGTTTCAATCATCCCATTTCCTAATAGAAAGACTCATCACAGGCAAGTTCTTAAAAACACTCATATAAATGAGTGAGATCATCAGAAATGCTGGATGGTGGTAAAAATAAATGTGTGTGGAAATATCTATGAGGGGACAGTGGCCATTACCAGTGAGGTCACTTGTGGAAACTCAACATAGATAACTGAAGTGGGGTATTTCCACTGCAATTTATGTGAGAGAATGAGGAGAATATTTTTGTTTTTTACTTGAATCACTGTGAGATACACAGTTACAAAGCTGTTCATGGTCCTGTTTCAGTCTTACAGAGTTCCAACACCCATCCCTCCACCAGTGTATATTTCCCACTACCAATGTTCCAGTTTCCCTTTTGCCATCCCGTCCCCAAGGCTGTTTCTATGACAGGCTCTCTCTCTCTCTCTCTCTCTCTCTCTCTCTCTCTCTATCTATCTATCTATCTCTCCTCCCTCACTTTCTCTCTTTTGGGGGTTTGCAATACAGATACTGAGATCATGCTTGTAAGAAGAGTGGTATTGACAGCTCTACTATTTAGAGTGAAAACTATCCCAAAATGGTATATAAAATTGGTGATTGAGAAATCTAGACCAATAAGAGGCTGCAAAAGGAAGTTAATTATAGGAGTTGAAGTAGCAAATATTCTGTGTTCCCTCTGGGGAAACCTGTTTGTGAAGGAGCTTATGCAATCTACAGCCATGACATCCAAACAAATAGCAAAGAAGTTCCATCTTATAGGGCAATCAGGGCTTAGCGGTTCCATCCTGACAGACCTGATATGCAAATATTTGTACCAGTACTAGTTGGTCATTCTGATTTGCCATTACCCCCTATGCCTGAATAGTTACTTATTTTTTTCAGCTTTCTCTTTTGACTTAAATATTTGCAATCCTATAATTTTTATAAGCTTATGGGAACATAGTTAAAGTTCCAGAGCAGTCACCAGCAAAGGACATATTTGAGTGTATCAGACTATGCATCTTCCACCAAAATAGTGGTATACAGGGGATATAGAATAAGTCACAATGGAAGAAAGTATGAGAGAAAAAAATACCAGATTAATGGAATAGACAGCCTGTTTCATGAGAAGTGGCAGATCACTTCCAATATGTCTTATTCACTAATGTTGGAACATGTTTCATGTAGGATAAAACAAGAGTCTTTGGCCATAGAATAAGGGTTTTTGAGTGTGACTAACATAATGAATAGAAGATATATTTTGAGAGTCCCTCCCAAAGTTAGCAGAAGGAACCCAACCCTTAGTCTTGTGACTTGCATTATTCTTTGTTATCATATTTCTAAATCCTACACACCCCTCCAAGTGTGAGACTTTTCTTTGGTTCCAGAGTTCTCTGTAAATATCTTTACCCTGGATGCTCATAATGTCACTGTGAAAATTGCTAATTTCTAAGTGGGTCTTTGAGTTATTGTATGTAAAATTAGAGGATGGAGCTCCAGGTGTTTATGAAATCAGTTATTTAACAGCTTTAAAAAGATAGTTTTGGATTCCCTATAGCCTATGTCTGGGCATCACACTTGCTTTTCTCTTGATGGTCTTGGGTACATTGTTCTCAGTTCTCACTGTTCCTTGAAGACCACAGGTTTAGTATGCTCATCCAGGCTTGCCCTCATTTTAACTCGACTCAGTTTCTCTGAGGGCCAATCCACACCAGGGATTACTAGTCTATTGTTTGTACTCTGGGTCTGCTTCTCCTTGCTGTGCTGCTGTCTCTTTTGTCCCTTTTTGTCTCTTTGGCCTTAAGAATGTGGGTAAGAACTACCTCTCCTGAAACCTACTTTGGCACAGATGATGCATTGGGGATAAGCTGCTATCCATGAAGAGTGCCACTTAGTGTAAAAGAGACACCTACCCAATCTGTATGCCCCTTTCAAGCCTATGTCTCCATCTGTTAGCCATTCTCATATAATAGCTGGTTCCTCTGGTCGATGACATTGAAAGTGTTCGATTATTTTTAACCAGATTATCTGGCTCTCCTGCACTGTTCCCCATCCAGTTCCACTTTCACAACAGTACCTGAGAAAAAATACCATTTTTGCTTCTTTACTACTCTCCATTTTCCAAGATAAGATGCGTGTCTTCTTTCAGGCTGTGTGGTTATCTTGTTCAGGACAAGCACCTCTAATAATGACTGGAGACTCCTGGATCCGAAAGTAACTTCAGTGGCTACACAGATCACTTTTGGGGAAGAATTAATTTTCTTTTAGCAGAATTTAAAAAATAGAATCCTGGTGTCTGCAGGAAGAGGGCAGGAAAAGGAGCTGTCCATCAAGGTGATGGGCAGAAACAGGAGCAGTGAGTGTGGGAGTGAGTGTAGTGAAGGACATTTGCCTGTATGTTAGAAGTCTGGAGCTGTGGCAGCAACATACACACAAAAAAGGGACGATTAGTATATAGGTGCTTAGGCTCAGGCAACAGGCATCCTGGAATTACCATCTTTCTTCTCAGGAAATTTATTTTTTGGAGAATAGGATAAGAGTGGGGTGGTGCCAGGGACCAGAATGGTCCTTGGGCCTTTGGCCATGTACACGCTGAACTGCCTTCCTGCCTGCTTTGGAACTTTTCTTTCCATCTGTTAATTTCACTCAAAAGAAGGTGCATATTATTAGCATGTTGGACATATAGATCATGAATATTCCTTTTTCCTTTTTCCATTTTATGCCGAAAGAAAATAAAACCTCTATGGAGAGACATTACTATAATTCATATCACTATCATTTAAATCAAACTCCATTTAAAGGACACATTTATATAAAATAAGGTATTCTAAATATCAATTCTAAGCATTTAGGTTACTTCCTTATGCTAAAATACACCCCCTCCCACAATACCACCTTTAAGAAAATGTTATTTTTTCTGTTATATTCTTTTCTAATTTATCTACATCTACCAAAGTGTTTGAAGAAGAAACATTCTGGGGAAAAAGTGAAAAACAGAGAAGTTAAGAAATAATTATTTACAAGAAAATTTGAGTAGTGAACTGCGCTAAAGCTAAAATGAATGTTACTCAGAGGTCTAATGAAATGGCAGAAAAATTAACATTGAATTGCAACTATGAACATAAATGCTAATCTGAACAAGAAAGGCTCAGAGATCCTTTTGGGGAGGGTGTCAGCCTGAAAATGCTTTATTCTCTATTCTTTCCTTCTCTATCCCCATCTGTTTTCATATCACTGTCAGCTTACTATTAACTTAAGAAAATTAACTGAGACTGGTCCCACCCTTTTCTATGCATTACAACAGTTCCAATAGCCTGGAAATGATCTATTCCTGGAAACTTTGTTTCTCAACTTTAAAATTTATTCTACAGTTTCTGGCCTATTCTATTTTTCTACTTCTTTGGAACATAATTCTTTTAGTAATTATGGTCTTATAAAATTATTTATTCAATTGAATTAAAAATTATTTGTATGAAATTGAACTGAATTGTTCTGGGGATGAAAATTTAGGGACTAAGTAGGAAGAGGTTCTTTCTGAGATAGTAGAATTATATTACATCTTGCTTCCGGTATTGCTTATGAGGCATGTAATTTCAAAGTTCATTAAAATTTGCACTTTATTCAGTGCATTTTATATGCAAAATATATGTCAGTAAAGTTGATTCTTTAAACAATTGATATATACTTGTCTATTTTCAGTGTGTTGATAATACATAAAACGTAATATTTTTCTGGTTTACATTTTCAATCTTATATTACAATTAACCTATCTTCATCTAATCCTATTTTGTTTCTTTTGATGTTTAAAGTTTCTAGGATTTTTTCTAGCCTGTTATGTATACTTGTTTATAAAAAGTATTTTTCATTAGATAACTAAGGGTATGAATTCAGTTTTCTATATTACTAGTACATATATTCAAACTAGGAACCACTCTGCATATGTGTCACAGTCTCTTTATTTAATCATCTGTTCTAGAACATCTGGATGTTTCTGGATTTGGGCTATTGTGAATAGAGTAGAGTCCTAATGCTTTATCTTGGATATCAGCCATTTGTTTATGAGTCAGGGCAAATAGTTACCCCCATTCTGAGGTGTCATTTTATTCTGCACATTACTTGATTTATAGCACAATAGCTTCTTAGTTTGATGTAACTTCAATGGCATTGAATCATTGAAGACACCCCTAGCTTCAATGCCATAGTGGTTCTACCTATGTTTGCCTCACTAATTTATGAACTTAGGTCTGATCTCGATAGCACAGCAGTAAGGTGTTCACCTTTCACTTGGCCGACCCGTGTTTGATTTCTCCACCCATCTCAGAGAGCCTGGCAAGCTACCGGGAGTATTGCACCCACATGACAGAGTCTGGCAAGCTATCTGTGGCGTATTGGATGTGCCAAAAACAGTAACAAATAAGTTTCACAATCGAGAGACATTACTGGTGCCTGTTCGAACAAATCGATGAGCAACGGGATGACAGTGACAGTGACAGGTCTGATCTCAAGATCTTTAATGCATTATTATTTTCCTTTTACGTATGGTTTAAGAAAGGAATTTGAATTCATTTTTGCATGTGACCAACCAGTTTTGTGGCATCATTTGTTGAAGAGGTTTTCCTTCCTCTACTTCAGATGTTCATAATCTTTATTGAAGATTAACTGTTAATATACTTGACGATCTCAATTCTATACCATTGGTCTGGAAGAGTGTTTTTTCAGCTTTTGCTTCACACTGGACTATACTTAGGACTTATTCCTGACTGTGCTCAAGGATCACTCCTGGGGGTGGGTTTAGAAATATGGGGTGTTAGGCATTGACCCTGGGTTGGCCGTGTGCAAGGCAAATGCCCTACCTATTATGCTTTCACTCACCCCAGCCTGGTCTGAAAGAGTTTATAATTATTCCAGTACCACATTGCTTTGATTACTACAGCTTTAGAGTATATTTTGAAACTGGGGAAAAAGAAGCCTCCATATTTTCTCTAGGATTATTTTGACTATTCAGGGAAGTTTATTACTTCCTATAATTTCAATGGTGTTTGGTTATCTTTTTTAAAAAAACATCATGGTATTTTTATGGGGGTTGTATTGAATACATATAATGCAATGTAATACTAGTTGGCTTTAAGAAAAAATGAAATAATGCAAGCTTGTTGATATGTGAATGGATCTGGGGAGTATCATGCTGAGTGAACTTAGGAGAGGGACAGATACAGAATCCCTCATATGTGAGATATAAACAACCATAGTAGTAGAATAACAAATGTCCAAAGAAAGGCAATAAAAACTGAAAATAGTCTTCAGTAAAAAGTTTCCCACAGAAATGGGGGTAGGAGTGAGACACAGGGACAACAGTAGAGGGAAGTGGACACTCTGGTGGAGGATGTGATATGGGAATGTTTCATGTATGAGACCCTCCTAATAATAGTTTTGTAAACCATTTTACCTAAAAGAAAATACAGTTAAAATTTAAAATTGAACCACAACCAACTTGATTAATAATTATTGATGTTACTATCAAGAATTAAGCAATATTAACATATTCATAATAAATATCAAACTAGGGGTCCAGTGCTTGCCAGTCATGTATTATAGTCCCTTGAGCTAATCTTTGTCTCCTACTATTTTGTTTCATGTGCAATTCTTATAGAACTTTTAAACAAAAGCTTTCAAATAAGTGAATAGTGAGAAAGAAACTGACATAGTAAATTGCTAAAGCATTGCTAAGGCATCATCTTTTGGTGGCTGGCAGGTTCCTGCTCTTCCAAACTACAGGTTTTCTAAAATGTCCACCACAGTGCTAGGCACTCCAAGCAGTCCGTAAGTAGTTAGTGAGTGAATGACAATTAATCATGAGAAAATACTATTATTCCTATCCATAAACCATCAGAAGTGATAATTATTTGATTGCCTTGATAAAAGTTTGTAATTTATAATTTAGTACTATGAATGAACAGAAACCTCTATCCAGCCTAAATCCAGAATAGTATGCCATTTTCTCAGTTTCATTACAGGGGAATTGGGAGACATTAGATGACTACCACATCTAGTATAGAAGAGGAGCTATAACTAGTCTGTGAAGATAAAACTTCAGTAGCCTTAATGAACCACCATTTTAGTCTGCAATGTAGTGTACAATGCAAGAATTCAGGTTTTCTAGGGATTAAGGGATTTTCTAGAATGTGAGACTTTCGGTGGTTTTAGATAATTCAGGAAAGTGCTGGATAATACTGGATATCAGGTTGCCCCAAGTATAGCACTGAACCCAGCGCAGTAAACTGCATACTAGAGAGCAAAAGAGGAAAATACCAAGACCCAATACTAGGTTGGAAATTTAGAGACCTCATTTGTAAAATTACTATGGTATAGTCTCCATAGCAGATAGAATTTATGCGTTAAGTGACTTTTAAATGGTACAAAAGTGTCTTGATAAATGGTACAAATCTGTATCACTGGTGCTATTTAAAGGCTCTGAGTATAAGGGTGTCTATATCTTTGGATTTGCCACAGTGATTACCCATCATCACTCAGGTTGATGAAATTGTTAGAATCTATAGTCTATGCTTGATTTTAATCAGCTGTCAATAGAAATAGTCAACATTTACCCAAAGGACCAAGTCACTGGACTCATGTAGTTCGCTTATTTTGAAAATTGGGACTGGACTATCTACCAAAAACTAGAAAAACATTGAAAACATAAAGCAACAAAAATCTCTGGTGTGTTTGTTAAAACCAAGACTCTAACTCTGATCTAAACCAGACTGTTTTCTTCCTGGCTCCCTCCCTTTTCTCCTTAATTAAGCTAACTGGAAAAGAAAGGCTTTCATCAGACCAAAACAGCAATCTTCCTACCCTAATCTCTAGGACAAAATAGAAAATCTGGAATTGAATTTGAAATATTAAAGAAAAATGACTACCAGCTTAATGCCGTCACTGTCTAGTGTTTATTTTTCTTTCTTTTATGTCTGATGTCAAGGAGAAAATAATGTCATCTGCTGGAAATTTGTGCATGTTTGCATTTTGAGATAATTAGAATTAATGTTGGAGGGCCAAACTAACACCAAACAAGCTCTGTAGTTCCCATGTGTGTAAAACATTTTGTAATGACTTTCACTTAATCTGGGAGCCTGGCAGACGGCCACAAACCACCTAAGTCCAAGCAGCAGAGTCTCTTTTTCAGAAACAAAAACTTATGTGCTGGAAGTTAGAAATTAGGGCATCAGGAGAACAGTTTGAGCTCTGCAAATTGCTTTATCCAAATGGATGTTTTCTCCATCTCTGGTTCCTTCTTTTCCAGTGTGCACGACACTTTCTAGCACACACAGTGCTGCTGCTTCACCTCACAGCTCTTGTAAAGGCAAATTTTCCAGAGGAAGGGGAAGAAATGAATTTTCCTTAAGGAACTGTAAATTTAGGGAATGCAGTTGTGAGCCACTATCTGCCTGTGAGATTCATTCAGTAAGGAGACTGAGACACAATGGTCATTTTATGTAGGGCAGACACTAGTTGACAGGATATTTGATTTTTCAATAGACTATTTTGCCAACTGTACACACAGTCAATGTGAATTCTGCATATAAGTCTCTTGCTTAAAACATTTAGTAGCCTTTTAACACCCACAGAGTAAATTCCATATTTCCAAGTCTCTTGGAATGAGGCCAAAGGTTTTTTTTGCAATGGGTCCTTTTTAACAATCTGACTTCATTTTTCTGTTGTCAGTCCTATGTACCACAGGTCATGGACATCAAATGTCTGGATACATTGTGTTGTTCCACAAACATATATCTTTCCCTTGATGAAACTTTTATTTCCCACCGCATATAACCTAGCAGTAAACTTACTAGGTGTTTAACCCATTTGCTGAATGAAAGACTTCTAAAAGTCAACTCTAGTGTCACTTTCTCTGATCACCCAAGATGGAATAAAACTCATTCACTGTGTTTCCATGATTCTATTTAAAAAATCTAGTCAGGGGGATGTTATAAGATCTGGAGCTGCAGCGCGAGAAATGGACTCTCTGAGTCTAAAGACTATGATCGAGGTCTTCTAACCCATTTTGGCACCCAGAGTGGCTTCTTGCAGAAATGCATCTAGACTGTGAACTAAGCTATAACCTCGTGCCGCCCGGCGAGGGATTTTTCCTCCCTGCCCTGTTTTTCTGAGCAGAAAATGGTGGCGGCAGCAGCATCCACGTGGCGAGAGCCACCCTCTAAGACCCCCAACCCAGAGGTAGGACTTTTTAGTGACGTAGCCTGTAGGTGGTCCTGGGAGGGGGGCGTTACTGGCATGCCTTCCACCCAGATGAGATCTGGAGCGGCTGGAGAAATGGACCCTCTGTGTCTAAAGACTATAATCAAGAGGTCTTCTAACTCATTTTGGCACCCAGAGCAGCTTCTTGCAGAAATGCATCTAGACTGTGAACTGAGCTAAAATATCAGAAACCCAAAACCGAGAGGCTTCTGTCGTGGCCGCGCGAACTCAGAGTCTTCACTCTCAGCAATGAAAAGAAATTATTAAATGATGCCTTTTCAGCAGGCCTGATTGTTGGGGGAAAATTCCAAACAATAATAGTGAGTTCTCTATTGAAATATTGAATGTATTCAAAGTATAGAGAGAATAAAGTGAAGATCATTAGCTACTTAGGTGGGGGGTATGTGGGAGGGGCGTATATTGGGGTTCTTGGTGGTGGAATATGTGCACTGGTGAAGGGATGGGGGTTTAATCAGTATATGACTGAGACGTAAACCTAAAAGCTTTGTAATTTTTCACGGTGATTCAATAAAATAAAAACTTAGAAAAAATAAAATTAAAAAATTAAAATTCTAGTCAACATGAATTATGAAGTTCCTCATGTTTGTGTTTCAGGCATACAATGTTCCCACACCAACGATCAATTCCTTCACCAGTGTGTACTTCCCTCCACCAATGTGCTCAGTTTCAATCCCACCCACCATCTTGCTCCTGTGACAAGCCCTTTTTAAAAATAAATTTTAGGTACGATGGTTTATAGAACTGATACTTATAGGGCTTTATGCATAATATTCTACTACTTTTCAGCACTCCCTTCTCCTCCCAACTGACCAGTTCCTTTATGTTCTCATCCCTCTCCTACCCCATATTCCTTCCCCTGACACCTCTGACAATCTTCCTACTGAAGTCCAGTTCTTAAGTTCTTTGTTTCTACTGTCTTTGGGCATGTCTCTGGCTATGTTTCTTTATATCACGCATATGAGAAAGATTTTTTTTTTATTGGTCTCTCTCCCTCTGACTCACTTCACTCAGCATGATACTCTCCAGATCTATCCATGTAACAGCAAGTCACATGATTTCATCTTTTCTTATGACTGAGTAATATACCACTGTGTATTTAGAACAGGATTTCTTTATCCAGTAATCTATTCTTGGACTGTTTCCATAGTTTGGCTACCGTAAATAACTTTCCAATAAGTACTGGAGTGCAAGTGTCTTTTCTGCATTGTAATTTTTGGATTCACAATTCTTTCTAAATGCATTTAGCCTAGTGATGAACAGCTAGATGTGATTTTGCCTCCCATGACATTTGCCTATGTCTGGAGAAAATTCTGTTTTGTATGATATGAGGGTGCTACAAGTATATACTGAGTTGGGATCAAGATGTTTCTAAATACTCCCCCATACACAGGGCAGTCTAACAAAGAGCTATCTGGCCCTAAACATTAACAGTGCTTATGTTAAAACACTCTCTTTAGCAAAATTAATTTTTTGGAATAGTCATCTGGTGAATATCTATATATTTAATTAAACAGTGACCTCTTTGATGTCAGAAATTATATATTAATTACCTTTGGATCCCCATTATCTATTATAATATATGAAATATACAAGTTATACAGCAGATGTTAAATTGAGTGAAAAATAGAAAGAAATGACTTATTGCAGAAGTGCTAACTTGTGATAATTTTCTAATGGCCTATGAAAAACAAAAGATATGGCTCATTTTTCCACATGAAAAAGAAGTGACATTGTCTCACTCTTTTTAGTCTCAGGGATTTCTTTTCAATAGTGGGTTACCAGTTATAGTTTTATGCTATTAGAAAGTACTCTCTGCCTTAGAAAAAGTGACTTCAACCTTACTGTACTTATCTCAGTCTCTAGAAATTCACACAGATGCTTGATTTCTATTTTTATGCAAACTCTCAAAAATTAGGCCTCTTTATAATTGGTGTCAGCTACAACATTGCAGAATATCCCATAAATAGTCCCCACTTTGGGAGAGTTTTGGAAGTGCTATTTTGATACCTCCTCCATGCGTTTTCACTAGGACTCCAGCCATTTTTCAGGGAAACCATTTAAAAATGGTTTGGAAGCCCACCCACATGATTCTAGCATTTCTTTCCTTTTACTGATGATATTAGACCAAAATTGGTCTGGCATTGACTTTGCCCTCCCATATGACTAAATAGCTGTGTATGGAGCAAGGCATTGAAGGGAATGGTCCAACTGTGAGGTCTGTGTTCCTGAAGAAGCCTTAGTGGGAAGCTCCTCTATGCATGCACTCCTTCAGTAGAACTAGATTTGCCTTGAAACAGTGAAAACACATTATGGCTAGAGTTTATGTTTGCCATAATATAAAATGAGTAATATTATTTTTATTTAAGGTTTGTCTTCCCAGGATCACCCTGCTTTGCTCAATATTTCAGTTGGGATTTTTATTAAAACCCAAAGTATTCACACCCAAAGTATTTCTCTTTTGATGCCCACAGAATTAAGTTTTCTCCAAATGAGCAAAATTTTTCCATCTTTCTCTGAGAGAATTCTACCCAATAATCCTCTTGAAAGGTGAATTTATTACATTGAACACTATGCATTTAACTTAATAAAACCATTTAGGAAACTTAATTAATATATTTCACAATAGTACTTTGCTTTATTTTTAAATAATGAACATTTATTACACATTATTATGTGTGAACAATAGTGGAGATTCAAAGAAAAAGCACTAGAAATTTGAAGTCTACTCTAAAAACTTCCATTAGTACTGAATGCAAAGATGAAAAAGACTTTTACTTATCACATTATAAATAATGTAAATACATTAATTGTAAATAATGTAAATACAATAAAAGCATTCACCATAGTTTGATGGTGAATGGTTGACATATGTCCCTTAGTTGGTAAAGAAATAAGAAATTTCAAGTTGAGTTAAAGTTTAAGTTTAAATTTTAAGTTGAAGTTATCAGTGTGGTTTAAAGTTCACAGAGGTTTTATCAAAGTTCATCCAAAAGGTTTTTTTCATAATCTGTTCTAGACATTCATGTTGCTTTATTTCTCTATTTTTAATTTAAAAAAAAATTTAAATTTGGGGGCTGGAGCGATAGGGCATTTGCCTTGCACGAAGCCGACCTGGGTTCAATTCCCAGCATCCCATATGGTTCCCCGAGCACCGCCAGGAGTCATTCCTGAGTGCAGAGCCAGGAGTCAGCCCTGAGCATTGCCGGGTGTGACCCAAAAAGCCAAAAAAATTTTTTTAATTTTATTTTTAAATTTTAGAACTGTCTTGTATCAGTCTTGTTTATTTTGTGTCTTCTCTGTCCTGTTGACATCACTTGTGGAGGATATTTCAATGTTAGCTACAGAGAAGAATTTTTCATATGTTGGTTAAAGAAAAAATTCCCATTATAGTTACATAAGAAAGAAAACAAGACACCCAACTGGATCTCGTACCTTGAATATCAAGGAGGCACAGACGGTTCAGACCTATATGTGTAATGATACCAATTCTTTTTTTCCACTGTACCAGATTCGAGTTACTATTTGCCAATCTCTGGAGTTACAGAGAATGAGAATTTGACCCATACTCCCACTTAAAATAGTTTTATTTTCCCATTGACATTCCTAAAATGACTAAATTCAAAATAACTTAAAAGCCACATTAAAAATTAAATCAAAATCCACAAGTCAATGCCTTCATCTTTTTCTTCGTGGGTTAATTCACAACTTCTTTAGAGTGTAGCATTTACTCCAGGGCAACTCTGAAAATATTTTGTGTTTAATTGCAGTTTTTAGTTTGAGATCATTTTTTATGCTTATGAATTGCATTGAATTTACACATAAATTTTGCTTGTCTAATTTGCTAATTACCAAGAAGGAGTAATGTGGCGGCATTTTAATCTAGGAAAAAACATCTCAAATGCTTTTGCACACGTTTTACATTTGGCATAACCTAAAACACATTTCCCCACAAAGCTTTTTTTCTTAACTCTTAAGCCCCTGAGTATTTCAATGGAAATACAATATTTTTTATCTGGATTCATTTACACTCTCATTTACTCATCAGCATGGTGTTTTGTAAGAGATATTTAATATTCTCTAAGAGCCCTTTTTTCTTCTGTACTTTTCAAAGTTTTTCCTGTAGGAAACACTGTGTTCCAAGTCATAAATTGAGACTGAATCCAGAAAACAGGAGTTGAAGGGAGCCATAAATTCCAAATGAGTTCCAAGTGGTACTATCTTAACTGCCCATTGTGGTTACCCAAATGTGAGCTTAGTATTCTGAGTGAAGACTTTGAATTCATTATCATGCTTAAGAGAGTACTCTTTAATGATTCAAGGACAGCTTCTTTTTCACAAAACAGGTGCTGCAGCGGATGGGACCCTTCCTGAAATACCCAGTGCTCCAAAGTGATGTCCTCCTGCTGAAGAAGGACCTCAACTGTGAGGAAGTTGCTTGTCCTTCAGAGGACTCTGGCCCATGCCCACTGGGCAATACCAGTGCAGAACTGACTCTGTAGATGATTCAGGCTGTCAAATGTCTTTTTATTATAAGGAGTGGAAACCAACTTTAGTAAGCTATTTTAAAACTGCATTTATTGGAAGAGTACCAGAGCCTTCGTTGGAATTCAAGGACAAATTTAAAAATCTAGCTCCTTAAGACAGAGGGCCAATAGAACAGTGTAAAGAGACTGCTAAGAGTCCAGTGCCTGGATGGATCAGACGAATCCAAAAACACAAAATACAGATGAGCAGATGCCCAGATGGTGCCCAGGAGTATTATCGTCAACTAATAATTTCCCTAATGACCACCCTTCCAAATAACAAATACCTCCTTTGTTTCTTTTTACTTCAAGTCTCCCTAATTTGTTTGATTTTGGAATTATTTTACTCATAATTTATTTTGCACTGTGTCATAACATCCAAGTTTTACATTGAAACTATTACTTTTAACATCATCTGTTCCTAGACTTTAGGTTCCTAAATGTATCTCTGTGGATCTGAATGCTGCTTGTAACTGTCATATTTTTTCTTTTTCTTTTCTTTTTTGTGAAAAGCACGAACTAAAACTGAGAAAGCAGACTCAGAATGGATCACACACTTCCTTTCTTCCAGTCCCCAATCAAAAATAAATCTTCAAGTAATTTGTCATTAAGTTCCCTAAAAATGCACAAGGAGACCAATATACAATTATTAAATAATTAATCATGGTTTATAGATTTGCAAAATAGTAATGGGATAGATTAAAATTGCTGAAAAAATTGGGTGTTTTGAATGGTCAGATTTGTGCATTCATCTGTGTTTTCATTGTAACACTGTTCACAATAGCCAGAATCTGGAAACAACCTGAGTGCCCGAGAACAGACTACTGGTTAAAGAAACTTGGTACATCTACACAATGGAATACTATGCAGCTGTTAGGAAAGATGAAGTAATGAAATTTGCTTGTAAGTGGATGGTCATGGAAAGTATCATGCTAACTGAAAAGAGTTAGAAAGAGAGATACAGAATAAAATGACTGCACTCATTTGTGGAATATAAAGTAATATAATATGAGTCTGACACCCAAGGACAATAGACACAAGGGCCAGGAATATTGCTTCATTGTTGGAAGCCTGCCTCATGATCTGAGGTAGAAGGCAGCTAAGGGATTACTAAGTCAATGATGGTTGCAGATATGGATAGGGATGGAAGATGTGTGCTGAAAGTTGATAAAGGACTAAACGTTACAGCCTCTCAATATCTATATTGCAAACCATAAGCTCAAAAGTAGAGAGAGACTACGAGGGAAATTGTCTGCCATAGATGCAGGGGCAGTGTTGTGAGGGGGGATACTGGGGACATTGGTGGTGGAAAATGTGCACTGGTGGAGGGATGGGTGTTCGATCATAGTATGACTGAAACTCAAACATGAAAGCTTTGTAACTGATTCTCATGGTGATTCAATACAAAAAAAAATCATGCATTCAAAAATATGGCATATTTTGTTGGGATTTCCAGATTTTCAGTGCTGCTAATGGTTTAGATTTAAAGTTATTAGTATCATTATGATTTGCATGCTGCCGACACTAGCATGCAAAAAGGGAGTAATGGAGATGTTACTGGTGCCCGCTCGAGAAAAATAATAAACAATGGGATGACAGTAATACAGTGATACAGTGATGATTTGTTATTACTTTGGGGCCACACCCAGATGTGCTTACTCTTGGCTTCGTGCAAAGAGATCATTACTGGCAGTGTTTGGAGGGCCCCTATTTGTTGCTGGTTTCGAACCTGGGCCAGCTGTGTGCAAGGCAAACCTCCCTATTGACTTTCCAGCTCCTTAGATTTAAGTTCTAAAAAGTGAACAAAGGAAGCTCTAAATGTTACCAGTAAATGTTAAGGCATGTGTCTCAATCAGTGTGCAATAGCTGCTCAGTCTTCCCATGTAAAAATTTCTTGGAACCCAAATCTTGTAAAAAACTTCTACATCATCTTAAAAGCACTTCTATTCCAGAGCTGCAAGTAAAACACAGCCCTATCAAGGCCTCTCCACCAGCCCTTACTGGCTTACTAAGGGGAGTCCAGAGTTCTCTCTTAGGGAGTTACCTTGTCCATATTCTAAGGTTGAAATTTCCTTGGAGAGGAGAAAGCCACTAATGCATTCATTCTCTTTTCTTTGATTTTACTGGGTTAGGAGGAAAAACCTGTAAACAGAGCTTGCTTTCATCATCTGCCAAACACATGGGCCTAAGATTCTCTCTAAGAGGAGGGAATATTATTGGGAGTTAAAGAGAATAACTGCACATGAGCAAAAACTTCACTTCAGCAGTATGTTTTCCTTAGGTGAACTAGGTGAACACAGGCTCAATATATTAACTATCAAGAAGACAGTAATCAGAACAAAATAAGGATCAAGAATAAAGATATGAGTTTTGAAGACATGATTGAGTCAATAATATTTCATCTATTTCAATATGGGTTCATGCTTAAACACAAATTAACATGTGTCTGATGGAAATAAAACTGTGGTAGAGTAACAATTCAAATTTAAATCACTTTGCAATGTGTTTTTCACCAATTATGGTTTATATATAGCACTTTACTCTAGCACTGTCCCATTGTTCAATAATTTGCTCGAGTGGGCACCAGTAATGTCTCCATTGTGAGACTTGTTGTTACTGTTTTTGGCATATCAAATATGCCACTGGTAGCTTGTCAGGCTCTGTCATGTTGGTGGGATACTCTCGGTAGCTTGCCAGGCACTCCAAGAGGGACAGAGGAATTAAACCCAGGTTGGCCATGTGCAAGGCAAATGCCCTACCCACTGTGAGTGATATCAAATCCTTGGTGAATGAAATAAATTCACCATTGCATAGGGAATCAAGAAATTAATTTTAGGACTTTGGTTGAAAATATGCACTCATCTTATTTTACCTTTTTTGATCTTGGTCAGAACAGTGACCTGATTTCAAATTTCCAGGCTTTGTGTATCAGCCTTTGTGTACTTGATTCCAGCTTATTCAATAACAAGGAGCCCCACATTTCTGAGCTTCAGTTGTCCCTCCAACAATGTTCTATACTGGATTGAACTATCGCATCCACCTGCAACTTCTGAATGTGAGTTTTTGTGGAGATAGTGTCTTTGCGAATGTAATCAAGTTAAGATGAAGTCATTGTGTGTTGGGGTGGGTTCTAGATGCAATCTGATATTTTTCCTAGTAAAAAGAGAAAACAGAGACAGAGACGGCACAAAAGGAAAATGGACATATGAAGACAGAGACAGATTAGAGGCAAAATGACCCAAGTAAGGGAATGAAGTCCAAGGGTCACCAGCAACCACAGAGGAAGCCAGCAGGGGCCTTTTATCTAGTCACCATAGAGGAAGGCCTTACCAATTTGGTTTCAGACTCTTGTCAGAACGACAAGAAAAAGAATATGTTCCTTGTTCTGTTGAGCCATCAGGTTGTTTCAGCATCTCTAGTAACTGAATAAACCTGCTCACACAAAAATCATGGGCATCTGTCAATAATTATGTAGGCCATCCTCTGCACTTTCCTAGTTAGATTGAAATTCCACAGGAACCCTCATTTTAGTCTAAATATAGAGCTAGAATTTCTGTAATCTACACCATTCCTGTTATTTCCTTCAGAGAAAAGAGGGTTGAAAAAAAAAGGTCAACTTAGTATTCTTTCCAACGAGTTCAGATTTTGTTTTCTAGTGAACCTCACTACTCAAGCTCTCTTAGAGGTTAAATAAGTTTCTAGTTTGAATAAAGCAGAGGATTTTTCAATAGAAGAGACCTCGGAGAAATACTAACAAATAATATAACTTTTGATAATATCAGGCAAGAAAATACTAATTATTAGTTGACCTTGGGTGTAATAAAAATGGGTTCTAGTATTCGGAACTTCATTTTTCATTCAGTCGATAGTGGTTACACACAAGACATGATGTGAAATACAGTGGTTTTCACTATATCATTTACTCCTATAGGGTTTTTTAGTAAATGCTGAAATAAGCATATGCATATTCAGATGTAGGTAAGCATCTGACTTCATTCATTTCATCATCTACTAGAGTACAAAGAAAACTATCTAAAAATATAGATAAATATCAGCATGTGTTGAAATGAGAGTAGAATGAGAGTAGAAGAAAAAGAGAGAAAGAAAGAGAGAGAGGGAGAGGGAGAGAAGGGGGAGGGAGAGATAAAGAAAGAAAGAAAGAAAGAAAGAAAGAAAGAAAGAAAGAAAGAAAGAAAGAAAGAAAGAAAGAAAGAAAGAAAGAAAGAAAGAAAGAAAGAAAGAAGAAAGAAAGAAAGAGTGCACTGTTAGGACACTCCCCACCATTGTTTCTATAGGGATTTTTATACCCCAACTGGTATTTATCACATCCAACACTTGTCTTTATTGTTGTCTTTATTACCGCCCTATTCCATCCTCTATCACTTCCCTACTCCATCCTTGACCTTCTCTCTATCTACCCAATCTTTCCTAGGAATTTCTTACCTTGTTTTGGGCTTTCCAAGTCCTACTCCTCTCACCCTTATCATCTAAATTGTCAGTATTTTAAACCTAGCTTAGGTTATCTTTAGTCCTCCTTTGTCTAAAAGTTGGAGATATTTTTCCATGTTTCCAAGGTCCTCACAAATCTAATCTCTTCCTCTCTAACAAATTGCACTGTATTTTCCACATATTTACATATTTACAGTTTTTCCAGGAGTCTCTTCCCTGGTATCCTATTCGTCAAGTATGGCCAGAGTTTTCCACAGATTCACAGAATGTGAAAGGGAGTGACATATTCAGAAATTTTAAGGATCTTCACATGGTGCATGAGGCCAGCACACCCCAGTGGGCTTTCCTCCTTTGATGGATTTTTAGGAACAAGTATAAACATGATCCATAAAGGTGAAATTTATGACAGTGTAATCAGGAAATCTAATAAGGTGATTTAAGCAGCAATTCTGTATTTTCTGTATTCTTCCACATTCTTATAAAATATTGTTTATGTTTTATCCTTCCAATTACTGTTTGAACTTCCTGTAAAATCTATGTTTGGCTTACCTTTAAAATCATCTTTCCTTTGCCTGACATTCAGTAAGCACTCAGCATACCCAGCCCTGTATCGGTATGAATGTTGTAAAGAATATGTGCATGACTGTGGGGTGCAGGGGCATGGCCATGCAGGTGAGAGGAGAGAGAAAAACCAAGGAAATTTAGTTAGTGCAACTTTAGTTTTAATGTTCTCTACCTACTGAGCTGCTTTATGAATCCAGTTGAAGCAAATTCATTGTCAGTTGAGGATTTATTGATTTCTATTTTTTTGGTTTTGGGGTAACATTTGGTGGGGGAAGAGCCTGTGTTGATGCCGGTCCTGGGGTAGAGTTCTATTTCTGGTGCACTTCTAAAACTTCCGGAGGGGTCTGGTCTAGGTGCTCATGTGGGCATGTTAGTCAAGAAGACTTCCAGTTCAGTGTTCTTTTTTCTTTTTGGATATCTTTGTTTTTTTTCATAGTTAAGTGCTGTGATAAGAACTTTAATAACTATATTATATATTAATGGTAATGGCAGACTTCATACTCCCATTTAGCATAATGCTTTCCTTTCTGTACTCCACTTTCTGTATGACACTGTCTGAAGGTAAATGGCCATTACTATCTTGAGGAATGTCCCATCTACCCCAGATTTGTTGAGCGTTATAGTGGCTTCATGGAAATCAATCATTCTACATTTTGATTGTCTTAAACTAACAGTTATGAAGAGTTGCTGTTTCTTTGATGCATTGGAAAAGCTAAGACCAGAACTTTTGTTCTCGGGGATTTTTTAAATCACTATTTAAATTTTCTTGCTTATAATTGGTTAGCTCAGGTTATCTCCTTCTTCATTTAGTTTTTGGAGGCACTAATCCAAGGTTCTATTCTAAAATTCCGTCCGTTTCTTTTAGGTTCTTCAGCTTGACAGTGTGGAGTTGTTTGTAATAACCTCTAATGATCTTTTGTATTTCTGAGTGATCTGTTGCAATTCCTCCTGTTTCATTTCTGGTCTGATTAATATGTTGCTCTTTAATTTTTTTAATTTTATTTTTATAATTTGTTCACAATAATTCATTACATTTAGTATTCAAATACCAATCCAACAATCATTGCACCTTCCCACCACCATAAAAGGAAAGTGTGTGAAGATTGTTGTATTTCATCCTGGAACTATTAAGCCCTTGTATAAGAGATTACAAACAAGTATGTTAAATCCAAACAAATGTGTGCTACTCTTGGTACATCAGTAGTGTAGAGTATGAGAGGTCGCTTCAGGAATTCTAAAATTTAAAATATGATTATAGAGCAGGTTCATTCATAGGAGACCTATGTTGCTCTCTTCCAGGAGCTTTATTTCTGAGTCTCTGGATCTTGATCACTGATGATATTATCTGACACCAGGGACAGTTTGTGGGTGTGACTACCAAGCTACTGGTAACCTTGGGAACTGGTGGGGAGGAGGCCCAGTCCCACTTTGCGTGAGCTTGGGGATTTCAGTCATGGGCCCCGAATACCTGGTTTTATTTTACAGATTCCCTCATGGATGAGGTTTGTCTGATCCTGGGTAGAGTGGCCTTGAGCATGGCTGTTCTGAGGTTTTGGGCTGCTGGGGTTTTGGGCTGCTGGGGTTCTGCTGGGGTGGGAAGAAAAACTCAACCCACCCCCCCACTCCAAATTCCCCTGGTGATTTATATGTTGCTTTTCCCCTCTATTTTCCCTCATGTTTGTATCTAAAAATTTGCCTACTTTATGGACCAACTCTGGATTTTATTGACCCTTTGTGATAAGTTTTCATTTGTACAGCACTGATTTATGTTCTAATGTTTATTATTTCCTTCCTTCTACTGATTTTGTATCTCATTTATGTTCCTTTTCTAGGTTTTAAAGATGTGATTTTAGGCTGTTGATTTGAGTTTTGTCTTCTGTCTTAAGACAGATCTGTATTACTATGAATTTCCCCTCTAGTACTACTTTTGTTGAGTCCTGTAGATTCTGATAGTTTGCTTTTTTTTTTTACTCTCAAGTTGAAACTGTAGGTTTAATTTTTTAAAATGCTTAGAACTGTTCTGAAGAAAATAGAAGCCATTAGATTGGAAATTGTGAGTAATTGAAGTCCAAAGTTCTTGAGTGCTCAGGAACAATGATTTTCAAGAAACTACGGTAAACAAAGTCAGTTATAGGAGGTAACAATTTAAGTTAAGATACCAGAAATAACAAAGGGTTTAGCATGGAAGAAAAAGAGAGGAGATGGTTGTAATCATTTCTACATTTCTCATAAGGTAGTCAAATAAAAATGGTCAATTACTTATTGAATTAAGAAAAAGTAGATTTAGTACAATAAAAATATTGAACTTGGAATGTTTTCCTATAGTTTTTAAGTTTTATATTTGAAATATAATATTGATATAAAAAGTAAGTAAATCAACCAATATGAAATATTGAGAAAGCTCAACATAGTACCTGTGTAAAATATGTTCACACAATTAAAAATATTAGTAAACAATATTTGGTAGGTATGAAGAGAAACAATTTACCATAATAATTTTTGTGCATTATTTCCATTTAATTTGCAGAAGTTTGTGGGAAATGTGGCTACCACAATTATTCCAAATTAATAGATGAAGAAATTTAAAAAGTGTGATTAAGTAATATTTAGCTGGTTCTGTGGAGAGATACCGAATTTGTTAAAAACATTGATAATAGAAAGTTCTAAAATTATTGCATTTTAGTCATATATCCATCTGCCCATCCATACTCTATCCATCAAGGAATGTGTGAGTGCTAGCTATGCTTCAGACACTTCTTGGTGCCTAGAAATTTCCCATGTTGATCTTCTCTCTCATAGAAAAATATGAAATAGTTTTCTTCCTCTATTTTGTCACTGTCACTGTCATCCCATTGCTCATCAATTTGCTTGAGTGGGCACCAGTAACATCTCCATTGTGAGACTTGTAGTTACTGTTTTTGGAATATCAAATGTATCCATTTTTTCTAGGGTCTCTTGTTTCACAGCATAACGATTCTCAAAGTAAGCTCTGATAATACTTTGAATTTCTGTGGTTTCTGTTGTGATGTCCCATCTTTCATTTCTGATTTAGTTTATTGGGGTTCTCTATTTCTGATCTTTGTAGTCTTGGTAGTGTTTTATATATTCATATTTTCTCCCAAAGAACCAGCTCATTTCATTTAACTTCGTATTTTTTTATTCCAGTTCCCTAATTTCTGCTTTAGTTTAATTATTTTCTTTTTCGTGACTGCTGTGGAATCCTTTTGTTGGTTATTTCCAGTTTTTAAATTGTATAGTCATTTATGTGGACCTTGAAAAGTGAATGCATAATGATGGACTTTCCTCTGACTACTTCATTTGCTGTGTCTCACAAGTTCTGGTAGGTAGTGTCCTCATTCTTATTTTTTCCATGAATCTTTTTATATCCTCTTTAATTCCTCTCTGACCCACTTGTTGCTCAGTAATGAGCTATTTAATTTCCAAGTGTCTTATTTGTTTCTCCATTCCTCTGTGTGTTAAACTTCTACTTTCAGCGCATCATGATCTGAGAAGATAGTGGATATGATCTCTATGCTTTTTATTTTGCCTTTTGTTTTGTATCCTAGCATGTGGTCTTTCTTTGAGAATGTTGCATGTGCATTGGAGAAGAATATGCATTTGGCCTTTCGAGGGCAGAAAGTTTTATATCACTTGCATCACTTGTCATCCCGTTGTTCGTCGATTTGTTCAAGTGGGTGCCAGTAACATCTCCATTCGTTCCTGTTGCGTGCTAGTGTAGCCCAATGGCGTCTGCTCACTCCAGGAACACGAAGAGCCTCAAACCGTTAATTCAGGGTCTTGACGAAGAAGTCTCACCATCTCGTAGGTGGGTGGCCATGTGGTCTTTTGATGTCCCATGGAATCCAGTCGGAAATTGCTCTAGTCCAGCAGTCATCTCTAAATCTCATTATGTGTTAAGCCCATTTGATTTTTGACACCTTGGCAAATGAGACAGCGTCCCTGATTCTTGATTGTTGATGGAGGTTGGAACTCCAGATTCTTTCCCTCCCTTGAGTAAAATGTGATACTCCAAGCACAGATCTTTCAATTTCACTTTGGGATACCCAAATAGCATTCTCATCCTGTTTTCATAGGGGCCAAGCCTCTGAGGAGTATGTTAGTGCAGGAAGAACGGTGGAGTCTAAAAGATGTGCCCAGAGCCAGAGGTACTTCATCCTCTTAAACACTTCTTCGACAGTCTTGAAGGCACTCTCTTCTTCCTGTGCAGTTCAGGTGCCATGTTGTTTGTCATGTTGAGTTCTCGACATAGGTACGCATAGCTGCTACATTTGGAGATGTTCGTTCTATTGAGGGCAAATAGAACATCAGGAACTAGTCCGTTTCTCATGTACATTGTCTTTGTGAGATTCAGCTGCAGTCCGACCTTTCCACACTCAAGGTTGTAGTCGACCAGCATTTGTGCCGCTTGGCTGATATTTGGTGTTATGAAAATGATGTCATCAGTGAAGTGGAGGTGCCGTAGTTGTTGACTGTCTATCATCACTCCCATTCCTTTCCATTCCAGTCATTGCATGATGTTCTCGAGGGTGGTACTGAAGAGTCTCAGTGAAATGTTGTCGCCCTGCCAAACCCCTCTCTTTATGTCAATGATCATTTCTTTGTAGAATGGTGAGATCCTGGTGGTGAATCCGTAGTACAGCTCATGGAGGGTCTGATGTATTGAGTTTGAACACCCTGTTTGGCTAGGGCTTCGATGACCGCTTCAGTCTTAACAGAAACAAAGGCCTTCTTTAATTCAATGAACGTTAGACGGAGCAGCATCTTGAACTTTCGCGAAACCTCAATGAGCTTGGTCACTGTGTGGATATGGTCCATCGTGCTGAATCCTTTTTGGAACCCAGTTTGCTTCATCTAGTGTTCTGCCAATGGTATCCAGGATGACTAGAGTGAATAACTTGTAGATGACGGACAACAGGCAGATCAGGCGATAGTTGCCAATGTCATGGATGTCTCCCTTCTCGTACAACAAGATGATCCTGCTGGTCTTCCTCTGGGATGGAATCTTGCATTCAGACAGTTAGCGTGTGAAGAGCTGAGCCAGTGTATTGACGAGTACTGGCAGCAGATTCTTCAGGTGTTTGCGTCTGCCCTTGTCTGGACCGGGTGCTGTACGCTGCTTTACCAACGAAATGATTTCAGAAAGGAGAATGCTGGGAACGACATCTATCTTGCAGAATTTGGTATGTGGGCAGGTGGACGTGGCTATCAAAGAGAACCAAGTAAAAGTCGTGGATGACCTTTTCCATTGCCCTTCTGTAAGATGTGACAGATCCATCAGGATGTTGGAGGGCAGTCATCTTGGTCTTATAGCTGGCGAAGGACAGGTGGGTGTTGCAAACACTTTCCCCGGCTTCTGCCGTATCAGTCAACGCTGCTGCTCTCCTCTCTTTGAGGTCTTTTTCAGAGTTTCTGCACAGCTTTTAGAGCTTGGACATTAGCTTGTTATTGCCTGAGGCTCACACCAGACCACATTGATGAATGAGCTCAAGAATTTCTGAAGACATACAAGTTTTTTTTGGCTTTCTATCTCTTTGCATTCCTCGCACAATCATGAAGGTGCTGGACCAGTCGATTGTATTCCTCATTCATGCTGTCAACGACGGCATCTTCCCATATTTCTGCAATAGTGGCAAAGAGCTCCCAATTGGTGGTCATTCTGGGGGTTCTTTTCCTAAACTTTGCAGCCCTTTCTCCCTGCTCTGTAAAGTAGAATTTAGCATGAAGGAGACGGTGGTCTGATCCCGTCTGAAAATTTGGGACAATAGTGACTTGGGTCTGGCAAAACCATTGATTGACTATGATGTGGTCAATTTCATTGTGGAACTGTCCACTGAGAGACTCCCATGTCCAACATTTAGATTCAGCCTTTTATACCTGCGAGTTATCATGGATGGTCTTGGTCAACATGATGAACTCAGATCCTGTTCATCCGTGGGTCCCGATGTGGAGTTCTTTGGGTGTCCTTCCTAGGTTTTCTCTTGGCTTAAAATCACCGACAATGACCTTGTAGAAGGTGTGGTCTTCTTCATAGAACTTCTTCATAGAACTTCTCCAGCTCCATACAGAACTTCTCAATTTCTTCCCGTCGTAGTTGGATGTTGGTGCATAGATGATGAAGATAGAATCTTCTGGCAATGAGCCACATTTATTCAAATGTAAGATTCCAATTTGGGTTGTTAAGCATTCGAATGAATCAATGCTCATGGCCAAGTTTGTGTTGATAAGGACACCAACACCACCAATGCTTCTACTGTCTCATGTTCTAAGGAACAGTTCTTCTCCAGTGTCGAAAACAGCTTAATGTGTTCGATGCCTTCTCGTCTCAGTCAATCCAATGACGTCATACTTGATCTTCGGTACTTGCACCATCAGGTCCTTGATGGATACTTCCAATGCCAGCATATGTACATTAAAAGTGCAAACAGTATCATGGAGGGTATTTCCGACCTTGTCTTCAATGTACCTTATGAATTGTGGTATGATGTTGAAGTCTTTAATCCATTTTGATCTGACTTTTGTGCATGGTATTAGGTTAAGATCTAAGCCCATTTTTTTGCATGTGGTTGTCCAGTTATGCCAGCACCATTTGTTGAAGAGGCTTTCCTTGCTCCACTTCACATTTCTTGCTCCCTTATCAAAGATCAGATGATCATATATTTGGGGTTGTATGTAGGGATATTCCACCCTGTTCCATTGATCAGCGGCTCTGCATTTGTTCCAGTACCATGCTGTTTTAGTTGCTACCACTTTGTAGTAAAGTTTAAAGTTGGAAAGGGTGATGCTTCCCATCGTCTTTTTCCCAAGAATTGCTTTAGCTCTTTGTGGGCATTTATTGTTCCGTATGAATTTCAGGAGTGTTTGATCAATTTCTTTGAAGAATTTCATGGGTATCCTTATAGGGATCACATTGAATCTGTATAGTGGTTTGGGGAGTATTGCCATTTTGACAATGTTAAGTCTTCCTATCCATGAGCACGGAATGTGTTTCCATTTCCTCGTGTCCTCTTTTATTTCGTTGAGTAGCGTTTTGTAGTTTTCCTTGTAGAGATCCTTTAGTTCCTTAGTAAGGATGATTCCTAGGTACTTGATCTTCTGGGACACAATTGTGAATGGGATTTTTTTTTAATGTCACTTTCCTCTGATTCACTATTTGCGTCTAGGAAGGCCATGGATTTTTGGGTATTGATTTTATAGCCTGCAACTTTGCTGTACAAGTCTATTGTTTCTAGGAGTTTCTTAGTGGAGGTTTTAGGGTTCTCTAGGTGTAGAATCATGTCATCTGCAAATAGTGAGAACTTGATTTCTTCCTTTCCTATCTGAATACCCTTAATGTCTTTTTCTTGCCTAATTGCTATTGCAAGTAGTTCCAGCACTATGTTGAACAGAAGTGGTGAGAGTGGGCATCCTTGTCTTGTCCCTGATCTTAGAGGGAAGGCCCTTAGTGTTTCTCCATTGAGGATAATGTTTGCCATGGATTTGTGGTAAGAAATACCCTCCACGATATTGAAGCCAAAGGTATCTTCAAAGATGACATGGAACTAAGCAATCAAGTAGAAACAGAAATAAACAAATGGGACTATGTTAAACTAAGAAGCTTCTGAACTGCAAAAGATACAGTGACCAGAATACAAAGGCAATCTACAGAATGGGAAAGGACATTCACCCAATATCCATCTGATAAGGGGTTGATATTAAGGGTATACAAGGCACTGGTTGACCTTGTATACCCTTGTAAAGAAAACATCCAACCTCATCAAAAAATGAGGCGAAGAAATGAACAGAAATTTTCTCAAGGAAGAAATACGAATGGCAAAAAGGCACATGAAAAAATGCTCTTCATCACTAATCATCAGGGAGATGCAGATCAAAACAACTATGAGATACCACCTCACACCTCAGAGACTGGCTCACATCCAAAAGAACAAAAGCAACCGCTCTTGGCGTGGGTGTGGGGAGAAAGGAACCCTCCTAAACTGCTGGTGGGAATGCCGACTGGTTCAGCCCTTTTGGAAAACAATATGGTCTCTTCTCAAAAAATTAGAAATTGAGCTCCCATTTGACCCAGCGATACCACTTTTGGGAATATATCCCGGAGAGGCAAAAAAGTATAGTCAAAATGACATTTGCACCTGTATGTTCATCGCAGCACTGTTTATAATAGCCAGAATCTGGAAACAACCCGGATGCCCGAGAACAGATGACTGGTTAAAGAAACTTTGGTACATCTACACAATGGAATACTATGCAGCTGTCAGAAAGGATGAAGTTATGAACTTTGGATATTAGTGGATCAACATGGAAAGTATCATGCTAAGTGAAATGAGTCAGAAAGAAAAGGACAGACACAGAAAAATCGCACTCATTTGCGGAATATAAAATAGAATACTAGTAATAAGTTTCAGGAGGCCTGCTCTACTGCTTGGAAGCTGACCTTACATGCTGGGGGAGAGGGCAGCTCAGACAGAGAAGGCAACACCAACAAAAGTGCAGTGGAGGATCCACTCAGGATAGGAGAGGTGGGTTGAAAGCAGACTATAGATTGAACAGGATTGCTACCCAGTATCTCCATTCAAACCATAACACCCAAAAGGAGAGGGAGAACACTAAGGAATTCCCTGTCCCAGGGGTGGGGAGGGGAGTTGGGGAGGGGGGGCAAATAGCACGGGGGCAGGGAGGGAGGGACCCTGGGGCCATCGATGGAGGAAAATGGGCAATTGTGGAGGGATGGGTACTCGGGTATTGTATGACTGTAACACAGGCACGAAACTCTGTAACTGCACTCTCACGGTGACTCATTAATAAAAAAAATTAGAATTAAAATTAAATAAATGAAAAAATAATAAAAAATAAAAGTGCAAACAGTCATTTTAGTCCTTCTTTGTTTTGGCAGCCTTGTTTGGCCCTGAGATTTCATCAGCCTCTCCTTTTTTGTCCTTCTTATCGCTGTTGTATTGGGGGCTCTTTCAGGATAAGGGAAATGAGGCCCCTTGTTGTTACTTTTTGTGGCAATCAAATACGATATCTCTGTCTTCCATTTCTTCCTTCAAAGCAAGTAGTTCCTTACTGAGCTTGAGTCTAGTTGATCTATCAACAGATGACAGAGCAGTATTGAAGTTTATACTGTTGTGTTGCTATCAATGTCTCTTCAACTTATTTTATACTTGATTGCAGCCAAAAGGCAGAGAAACAATTCAAGTTATTATAAGTATTTTGCTGGTCCCTTGTTAGGTGCATATATGTTTAGGAATGTGAATTCTTTCTGATGTAAATTTCTTTTAAATATGAAATGACCTTTGCTGTCTCATAAACTTTTTCAGTCTGAAGTCTATGTCATCTGATACTAGTATGGCCACCCATTCTTTTTAAGAGAGTTGTTTGCTTGAAGAATTGCCTTAAACTTTTGAGTCTGTGTTTACTGTGGTTATTCAAATATGTTTCTTGCAGGCAGAATAATTTGGGCTTAATTTCTAATATACCCTGCCACTCTGTGTCTCTGTGTCTCTTACTTAGTTCATTTAGCCCATTGACATTGAAGGAAATTTTTGTCATGGCTTTTGTACCATCTTTCTGCAGGGGAAACAGTGTCAAGGACATTATACTAATATTACTCTAACACCCAAACCAGAGAAAAGCAATACACACACACACACACACACACTCACTGTAGGGTAATATATCAGATGTGCATCATTTATAGTAATGAAAATTCTCACCAAATAAAATATTAGTATATGAATTCCAACAATGAACAAACCAAGGAAATCATATCATGATCAAGTACTATTTATCCCAAGATTATGAGAATTCAAGGCATCAATGTAGTAAATCACATGAATACAAAAAAAAGTAATGGGGCTGGAGCGATAGCACAGCAGGTAGGGCCTTGCACGCGGATGACCCGGTTCGATTCCCAGTATCCCATATGGTCCCCTGAGCACCACCAGGAGTGATTTCTGAGTGCAAAGCCAGAAGTAACCCCTGAGCATCGCTGGGTGTGACCCTAAAAGCAAAAAAAAAAAAAGCCAAAAAGTGATATAATCATTTCAATTTATTTTTAAATATTCTTTGGCAAAATTTAATACAACTTTTGAAAATATGCTTAATAAATTACGAATAGAGGAAATATTTCTGCTTAATAAAGGATAAATATAACAAATTAAATGATGATTATTTGTAATGGTAAAAAATTGAAAGCTCTTCCACTAAGATATGGAATGATCCAATGATATCCACTCTGATCTTTATTTCTCAACTTAGTTTTTTAGTCTTCACCAGTGAAATTAGATAAGAAAAATAAATAAATTTACATTGAAAAAATAATAAGTCCAGTGCTATTTGGAGATGGTAGCACACAAAATTCTTGAGTTTTCCAAAAATTTACTAGAAATAATTTTAAAAAGGTATCAGGATACAAAGTCATTATAGACGAATTTGTTGCATTTTCATTACAGAGTTCTAGGAAAAGGAAGTTAAGAAAATTCTACTTATAATCCCATCAAAGGAAATAATTTAACATACGACAAAATATCTAAATTTTTATTTAATTTCTTCTCCAATTTGTAATATTTATTATTATTTTTCTCCCCTACTTGTTGCTGCTAGGCTTCCAACACTGTGCTGAGTAACAGTAGTGAGAGTAGGCCTCTTTGTTTCATGTCTCATCTTAAATAAAATTTTTTCATAATTCTGTTCTGATGTTTAATGTTAGCGATGGTTTGTTGTATTTGGCTTTGACTGTATTGAAGGAAGTATCTCCAATTCTCATTTTGCTATTAAAAATCATAAACAAATGTTGAATCTTATCCAATGTTTTATCTGAATCTACTGATCTGATCATATTGCTTTATCTTTTATTTTGCAATGTGGTGCATGAAATTATTTGATTTATATAAAATTGTGTATAAATCATACTAACATTCATGTAATCAATCCCATCTTGTCATGGTGTATAATTATTTTAATGGACTTTTGAATTCTGCTTGCTGATAGTTTGGTGAGTATCTTTACAAGAATGGTTTTGGTACCAGTATAGTGCTGTCATGAGAGACTATTTTGTAAAATTTGTTCCTTCAATATTGGAAAAGTTTGAGGATAGTTAGTATCTTGTCTTTGAAGGTTTGGTATGACCTGCTACTAAATTGTTGTAGATCTGGGCTTTTGTTTTGGAGGAGCATATTAATTACTCTTGTATTTTTATTTCTGGTCATTGATTCGTAAATTTTTATGTTTCCATTGAATCAAACTTCAGGACCTCATACGATTCTCGAATTTTATCCATTTCTTCTAGGTTCTCTAATTTAATGGTACAATTTTGTTCATGTTTGTCCCTAAAGATAGTTTGTATTTTTGTGGTACCTACTGTAACTTCTCCTCTTTCATGTATAATCCTATTTATTAGGTTTTCTAGGTAGTTTTTAAATGGATCTAGCTAAGGGTTTGTCAATTGTGTTTCTTCAAAGAGCCAGTTATTGATTAAGTTGATTTTTTGCATTTTCTTTTTTCCTTTGTGTTTTCATTATAATTTTTATTCACTGTATCACTGTCATCCCATTGCTCATCGATTTGCTCAAGGAGACACCAGTAATGCCTCCATTCGTCCCTGTCACGTTCAGGGTCAGGGGAATGAGGCTCATTATTGTTACTGGTTTGGGCATATATAATAAGCCACGAGTAGCTTGCCAGGCTCTGCCATGTGAGATTCTGCATCGCTCTCTTCCAGGAGCTTTGTTTTATAGTCTCTGAGTCTTGGCTTTTGTTGAGATTACATGGTGTCGGGGGCAGTTTGTGGGTGTGACTGCCAAGCTACTAGAAAACTGGGGATCTGGGTGGAGAAGGCCCAGTTCCGAATTTGAGCAGGCTTAGAGATCTCAGCCACCGGTCCCGCATACCAGGGTTCCTCTGATGGCTTCATGGGTGAGGCTTGTCCGAGCATGTGGAGAGTGGCCTTGGGCATGGCTGTGGCTGTGTTCTGGAGGTTTTCATCAGCTGGGGCTCTTCTTGGGGCGGGGAGGCTCCGGTAAAACAACCTGGGTGGGGGCAGGAGGTTGATTTAATTAATTATTTTATTATTGCTCTTTTATTGCCATTAAATTTCATTTTTTATTCTTTTTTTAAATTCTGGTGATGTGAGATTTGATTGGCATTTAAATCTTTGTTCATGGAAGCCTGTATTGGCATGAGTTTCCTCTAAATTCTGTATTTTCTGTGTCCTATAGGTTCTAACAATTTGTGTGTTCTTTCTTGTCTTCTTGCAGAAATTCTTTGATCTTTTAATTTTTATCCTTGGCCACTTATTTATTCAACATTTTATATACTCTCCATATGTTTGAGTTTTCCCACCTTTATTTTTATGATTAATTTCTATTTTTACAGCACAGTGATTTGAAAAAATACTGATTTAATTTATGTCTTTATTTTGTGACATTTGTTATGTTTTTCTCTACATGGGCTGCATGGAAGAATGTTCCTTGTGTACTGGATATGAATGCTTATTTGATTTTGGGGGAGGGGAAGTGCATTATGGAGATGCAATAAAATGCCTGTTAGGTCCAGCACTTACTCAATTAAGGCTATTGCATTCTTATTTCTTTTCTTTTCTTTTCTTTTTTTTTTTTTTGCTTTTTTGGGTCACACCCGGTGATGTACAGGGATTACTCCTGGCTCATGCACTCAGGAATTACTCCTGGCGGTGCTCAGGGGACCATATGGATGCTGGGAATTGAACCCGGGTCGGCCCTGTGCAAGGGAAACACCCTACCTGCTGTGCTATCACTCCAGCCCCTCTTATTTAGTTTTCATCTGGTTGATATGTCCAATGTCCATATTAATAAAAATATTATAACTATATAGTGCAAGATAAATCAAAATCCCAATAGAATTCTTCAATGATATAAAAAATGCTAGCAAATTTTTATGGAAACATGAAACATTAAGTCAAAGCTCTTAAGGTTCAGAGGCATTTGGCTCTCTGACTTTAAAGTCTGTTATGTAGCCATATTAATTATATAGTATTCAAGTACTATATAGTACAATATGGCACTGGAATAAAAAGCAGTCAACCAAACACATGGAAAATAATTGAGAGTCCTGAAATTATCCCTCACATATATGGAAGTTAACTTATGACAGAGGAACCAAGAACATATATCAGAGAAAGAAAAGCCTCTTTTAAAAATACTACTGAGGACTCACAAATAAATATTGGCAGATTTATTTGTGAGTAAATCTTCCAAGAGAGAAGAGAGGTGCGTCCACGCTCTTTGTCAGACAGTTCATCAGCGCACCCCTGAGATGGGTGGGTGAGCCCACCACCCACCCCAGCAGAGCCCTGGCAGCTGAAGACCTCCAGAAAGCCAATTGCTATGCTCACTGCCAGTCTTCACAAGCTTGAGATGAGTCCCTCATGCATAAGAATGAATCTGCTGAAAAACTCAAGTATATGCAGACTTTGTAACCAAAATCTCCAGGCTCACACAAAGTCTGAACTGGGAGACTTCACCCTCTCCCCCTGTTCTTTTGCGAGCCTGGTGCTCATGCCCAAAAATTGCCTCTGGGTGCCATGATCATTAAGGACCATGATCCAGAGACTGATGTACCAAGAGTAGCACACTACATTTGATGGGGTGTAAAGTAGAAGGCAATCTATCTTAATCAAAATATCTGTATCAGTATATATATATATATATATATATATATATTAGCACAGAAGTCTCAGCCTGTAAAAACATGTTGGTTATTTCTTATGTGGGGGCTTGATGGTTCCTGAATGAGATGCAGACATCTTCATACTTGCTTCGGGGGAGACTTTTTTGGATCATTTTTAGCAGATTGCTCTTGACAAGCAGTACAGATGGATTGTTTGGGATCTGCCTTTGGGGTGAGCAAGGGTGGTGGTGGGAAAGTTCAAAGTGGTAATGGTGGTAAAATGTAACTGTGGTGGGTTTGGAATTGTAATATTGAATATAGTGGATTGTTGCAAACAATCTTATAAAAATAAAAATGAATAAGAAAAAAATCTAAAATAATACTACTGAGGGCCTGGAGAGATCATACAGCAGGTAAGGTAATTTCCTCGCAAACAGCCAACCCAGATTTGATCTCCAGCAGAGTTAGGAGTTTCCCCTGATCATCACTAAGGGTGGTCCCCAAACAAAAAGAGTGGTACTAATAAAATCTATTTGCCACTTTCAGAAGAATAAAGGGGCCACTCTCTCATATAAGACATAAAAGTTAACCCCAAATACCTGGATGCACAAAATACATTAATAAAAAATAGCAAAATAGCCCAGAACATTCACCTCTGGGGTGTTCTCAGTGATTTTACTCCACTTAAAGAAAGCAAAACCAAACCAATGGAAACAGAACCAAACTAAAGAGAGAAAGAAATTATTGTCAAAATAAAGGTGTTCTGGGAGAAAATATTTGCATACTGTCCATCTGACAATGAGCTAAGATATAAGTTATAAAAGAAATTCACAAAACTACCATATGATCCACTAATCCAGTCCTAGATATCTAAACCAAGAACACAAAAACACCAATTTAGGAATTTTTATAGTTTACGTATTTTAAAAATTATTTTTAATTAATTTATTTTTTATTAGTGAATCACTGTGAGGATACAGTTACAGATTTACATATTTTCGTGCATGTGTTTCGGTCACACAATGTTCGAGAACTCATTCCTCCACCAGTGCCCATTCTCCACCACTGATGAACCCAGTATTCCTCCCACCACCCCAATCCCATAACCCCCCACCCCCAAACGTCTGTGGCAGGGCATTCCTTTTTGATTTTTTCTCCTTTTGGGTATTGTGGTTTGCAATAGGGGTATTGAGTGGCCATTGTGTTCAATCTATAGTCTACTTTCAGCACATATCTCCCATTCCAAGTGGGTCTTCAACCACACTTTATTTGGTGAACACTTTCCCTATCTGAGCTGCCTTTTCCCCCAGCATGTGAGGCCGGCTTCCTAGTCATGGAGCAAACCTCGTGGTACTTATTTCTACTATTCTTGGGTGTTAGTCTTCTATTCTGTTATTTTATATTCCACAGATGAGCGCAATCTTTCTATGTCTGTCTCTCTCTTCCTGACTCATTTCACTTAGCATGATACTTTCCATGTTGATCCACTTATATGCAAAGTTCATGACTTCATATCTTCTAACAGCTGCATAGTATTCCATTATGTAGATGTACCAAAGTTTCTTTAACCAGTCATCTGTTCTCGGGCACTCAGGTGTTTTTCAGATTGTGGCTATTGTAAACAGTGCTGCAATGAACATTCGAGTGCAGATGTCATTTCAACTATACTTTTTTGCCTTTCCAGGATATATTCCCAAAAGTGGTATTGCTGGGTCAACTGGGAGTTCAATTTCTAATTTTTTGAGAATCGTCCATAGTTAAAGTTTTTAATCACCATGAATAACAGAGTTACAAAGTTATTTATCATTAAATTTTAGGAATATAATCTATGCCTACATCAATCCCTTCACCAGTGTCCATTTACCTCCACCAACGATACTGCTTTTCCTGCTGTCCCCCAGACTGCCTATAGACCAGGCACTTTCCCCCTCCTCCAACGTCCTAATGTTACCTTTCCTAATTTATCCCTCCTACCTCCAATGCAGTGGCAAACTTCCTACTGAAGGACAGTTTTCTTGCTCTTCATTTTGCCTTTTGTTCTTTGTATTGCTTTTTGGCTTTGTTATTCCATTATGGAGTTTCTTTATATTCCACACATGAGAGAGACCACTCTGTCGCTTTTCCTCTGACCAACTTCACTCAATCTAATACTCTCCAGACTCATCCATGTAGCAGCAAATTGCATGACTTTATGTTTCCTGACTGCCTAGTAGTAAAAACACAATTTGAAAAGTTGTATGTATAATTTCATCTCACTCCTACCAGCAATAGCAAGTTTGAAAATCTCTATTTATGCCTATGTTAATTTTAGTTCTATTTACAGTCACTAAAATCTGGAACAACACAAGTGCCCAGTACTTAAAGTGCATAAAGAAGATGTGGAATCCATATGCAACAGAACACTAGCAACATGTAATTTTGTTACAACTAATGAAACTATCTGATGTGCTATGTTAAGCAAAAAAAATCAGAATTAAAAAGAGAAATATTGGATAATCTCACTCATAAATGATATGTGAATAAATCAAATGATAGACTCTTCCTAATAAGACAAAACCATTAGTTTTTAATGACAGTGTTATTTAGTGGGAGAAAGTGGAAGAAAAGGCCAGTGGAAAGGATTTGTGCAGTGGAGGGAGGGTGAATGGTGTGCTAAAATTCTACTCCCTAAAATATGAATATTGATAGTATTATAAGTCATGGTATCTTAATTAAAAATAACTAAATAAGAACAACTGGAGTACATAGTATTTAAATAGGCACCACTTTAAAAATACCCTAGTGATCAATAGCACATGAAAGTATGTTTAACATTATAAGATAAATGCAAATAAAAACTACAATGATATGCGACTACATGATCATTATGATTACTGTTATCTAAATAAAACAAGTAAAAGTATTTGCATTGAGTAAAATGTGAAGAAATTGTAATCTTTGCACCTTGCTGATGGGAATGTTAAATAATGTAACAATTATGCAAAATGATATTTGGTTACTCAAATAATGAAATTGAATTCCACTTCTGCTTATATACTAGAATTGAAAACAGAGAACAGATTTTTTTATGTTCTGAGAAGTATTATTCACAACAGCTTTAATATATAACCCATGTTCATCCGTGGATGGATGAGTGAATAAGTGTACTGTGGTATGTATATCTAAATATTCAATGTAATGCAGCCTTTATAAGAAAGAAATTCTATATTTTTTTGGCTCTTTGGGTCACACCTGGCGATTCTCAGGGCTGACTCCTCGCTCTGCACTCAGCAATCACTCCTAGCAGTGCTTGGGGGACCATATGGGATGCTGGGAATCAAATCCGGGTTGCCTGTGTGCTAGGCAAACGCCCTACCTGCTGTACTATCGCTCTAGCCCAAGAAAAAAATTACTATAATAGAAGCTAAAATATGGGTGTATCTCAAAGATATATGCTAAATACCACAAGCTGGTCACAAAGTGACAAATATCTGATCCACTCACATGAGATGCTTAGAGTTGTTAAATCTATAGAACCAGAAAGTAGAATGTGCACAATATGTTGCCTAAAAGAACAAAGAGAGAGAGCAAGAGAGAAGAAGGAGGAGGAGGAGAGGAGGGGGAGGAGGAAGAGGAAGAAGAAAAGAGGAAGGAGAAGGAAGAAGAAGGAGATGGGGGAAGAATGAGGAGAAGGAGAAGGGAGAGAAGGAGAAGAATGAGGGAAAAGGAGGAGGAGGAGGAGGAGGAGGAGGAGGAGGAGGAGGAGGAGAAGAAGAAGAAGAAGAAGAAGAAGAAGAAGAAGAAGAAGAAGAAGAAGAAGAAGAAGAAGAAGAAGAAGCATCGCAGCAGCAGCAGCAGTGGAAAATGTGCACTGGTGAAGGATGGGATGGCTGTTGAAACATTGTATGCCTGAAGCTCAATCATAAACAACTTTGTAACTATGTCTCAGGATGATTTAATAAAAATTAAAAAACTAGAATGGTGTTTTTTAGGAACTATGGAGAAAATTAATGTTTAATGAGTATTTGTTGGTGGCTCAAAAAATTGGGAATTTCAGAAAGTTCTGGAGATGGATATTGGTAATGTAAAAGTAGTTAATGCTACAGACCCATACATCTAAACGTAATAAATATGAGTATGCTTATTGTACAATAGCAATATTATGGAAGTCATTTTTTCCAAAAATAAGGGAAGCTAGAAAACTGATATCCAGACAAGCACATGTGTATAGGCACACCCTCACACACATACAGCACACTCACACACACGTACACACACCTATGCCTACAATGATGTACCCTTCTACACTCTTTATGAAATCTAAGGCTTTAAGATTACTAACCACACTGAGTTACAGATTTAAATACTTAATAAATTGTACTATAAAACTTTCCTCCCATACTCCAAGAATAAACATATGGCGAATAATTTGGAGATAAGCCCATGAGGCTGGAGTGAGGATAATCATTAGCAAATGTCAGATCATTCCTTAATTTACTTTTACCTTAATTTTTATGAATTAATTTTTGTTGACTTTGCATGTAGTCAACCCAAACTTGATACCTCGTTCAGTCCTCTGCACTTCCAGGAGTGGAGCAATCCCTGAGCACCGCTGACTGTGGCCTCAAACCAAACAACAAAAACATTTAGTGCTCTTCGTTTATAATTGAGAGCTAAGTGTTGATAGGACTAACATACTGTTAATTATTTGCCAGATCTATATAGTGGTGGTATCTGTATGTGTGTGTCTCCTATGTCATGTTAATCAGTATTTTGGCACCTTGGTAGGGTCTGTAGGACTCTGTATACACATTATCTTTCTATCTTTCTTCCGGGTGCCAGGCAAATTACTTTGAGAGGCAATTGAGTATGATGCTTAAAGCATGCAGTTTGTGTTTTTAAAAATTTAATCAGATAAGCTTTTCATTTAATCATAAATGTAACTCTGAAAGATGATAGTATTCCCATGTGTGATGTTAAAAAGAAGACTCAGATTTTGTAGTTTGCTTATAGTCAAATAGTACCTGTCTTATAATGGCGTTTTGATTTGGACATATCCCTTGGCAGTTATTTAATATAGTCTGACTTTTTAATCCATCATGCTAAGAATGAGTGATGCTCATGCTTCATTAGAGCTGACATAATTATAGTCAAGTGTGTGGGGAAAATACCAATATGTGTATATATATGTATACATATATATGCCCAAAACAGTAACAAAGGGTCTCATTCCCCTGACCCTGAAAGAGCCTCCAATTAGTGGAAAAGACAAGTAAGGAGAGGGTGCTAAAATCCCAGGAAGGAGAGGGTGCTAAAATCTCAGGGCTGGGGGAATAGAGACGCTACTGGTGTCCACTCGAGTAAATCAACAAACAACGGGATGACAGTGACACAGTGGTACAATTTTTGTGGTCAGGAGAATCCTATTTCAAATGCTAGAAACTTAACCAAATATTTCTGCATTAAATAAAAATAAAAATAAAAGACTGTTCAAAAAATTGCAGAAATGTCTCAAAGGGCTGGAACACATGTTTGGCATGTAGGAATTCCAGGTGTGATTCCCCAGCACCACATGATTCCCCTGCACCATGTAAGGAACAGCCTCAGAGCACTGTTGGGTGGGGACTCAAAACAGAAAGCTAAAAAACAAATTTAAAGCAAAATAAACGGAATCTTTAAGATGTATTGAAAATGAAATTATTGCCAATTTATTCATCTTACCAATTATTCAACTATTTCACAAATTATAGCAATACCCATAGAGAGAATTAAATATATCAAGTGATAATCAGAAGAATAAAGTGGGAAAATGAAAATAAATTACACATGAAACATTCTTAATATATAGTGGAATTTGTTTGGATATAAAAGAATAAAATAAAATAGTAAAAGAAAAAAGTTAGCTTTCAATTGCCATGATTTTTATTTGAATATTTTTTAATATTTTGTTGCTTTTCAGCACTGATTCATGTATATTTTAAAATCAAGCGGACCTCACTTTAAAAAAGGCCAAGACACAGCAAAGAACCCCATTCTCTGGAAAGCATAAAACTGCTTTTCAGAAAGCCCCCCTGACCCAGATTTGTCTGACCCACCCCACAAAGCTTTCTTCTCTCTCCATTTTTAGGTCCCCCCATTCAACTGGACATGTGGGCAGAAGCAGAGTAAAATGATGAGACTCAGGAAATGCCATAAGATACTATCAGAAGTTAGGAAACGATTTTGAATGAAGATTGGAGGATTTGTCAGCATACTGGAGCAACTCCAGAGAAGAACCAAGAAATGACTGAGGACCTGGGGCTGAAGGCTGGATTTGTGAGTAGAGATGAAAAGAAATTGTGTTTAACTTGGCTGGACTCTAAATGGAGACTTAAAAAAGGCACTGGAGTCCCATCAAACTACCATTAACAACTGCCAGGCAGATCCCCATCCTCAGTGACCCTGAAAGGTCAGAACAGCATCTTCAAAGTCCCAGTGAGTCTTAGTTGGACCTGAGGTCAGAGCCCATGCCTTCCACACAGCAGAGTGCTCTAGCGTGGCTGCCAAGAGCTTGTCTTCAATGTGCACTAAAGATGCAAATATCATGGAGAGGATGTTGCTCTCTGAGGGCAGCACGAAGGGTCTGCTTGATAAAAGATGCTGACAGGACCAGAAGCGGCCAGGATTTGTTCCCAGGCTTGCATGGCAGAAGACTGTAATAAAATGGTTTCTTCTGTTTGTGGTTCACATTTTCTGCTATTTTGTGTTTATTTGAAGAAAATAGAGGGATACTTAGAAAGAGTGATGATAGAAAAAGAGGAAAACAGATACACAGAAAAAAATCTGGCCAAGAAAATTTCTGATTTTCTCTCCTGGGGGAGAGAGAGATGCTGATAAAAATCCAGAAAATTAGGAATTAGGCTAGGAGGAGCTGTAGCAGAGAGAATGGAGACAGGGGAAGATGGAGAGAGCCTGGGCATCTGTCTCTGGAGAGGGGGCAATCGGGGATCCCAGACTAGCTAGGGAGAGCAGAGCTCTCTGACAGCAAAGCATTGTCTGTGGTTGTTTTGAGGGGTACAGACATAGCAGTGCTGAGGAGTCACTCCTAACTCTGTGCTCGGAGCTCAATCCTGGAAAAGCTCAGATGGACATATGTGGTGCTGGGATCAAACTGGGGTCTGCTGCGTGCAAGCCAAATGCTTCCTCCAGGATTATCTCTCTTATCTCAGATTTCTCTATTTTAAATATGGAATTACTGTTTGGTGACAAAAAGGAAATTTTGAATGGAACTCAGGGCTTTAGCATGACCATATGAGAGTCTCAAATAAAGCTTTTTCAGTGGCCTGCAGTTAAGCTAGGGGTGGTCTTTCTTCTTTTGTCCAGGAGAGGGTTGCCAAGAAGTGTTCTGGGGACAGAGGGTCCTCCATGAGCATGCCTACGGGACCATGTGCAGGGATCCAACCACAGAAGGCCCCACACAAGGCATGCATGTTAACCCCTGTAGTGTTTCTCAAACTCATGCTCTTCTTCATTTGTATGAACCAGAAAAGATACTGTCAGGAATAACCTATTAAATTTGTGAAGTTATTGCTATTGTTACTTCACTTAACTCCTGCCATATGGGTAAATACTTAAGAAGTTTTGTAAACAGATGGAAACTCTTCAACCTCACCCTATACAGAGATGACCCAGGATTCTCCTGAACAAAGGCATGCTTTAATTTTTTTTTGCTTCATTCCTGTCTTTCACATTTAGAAATAATTTCACTAGGTAACAAAGCACATTGTTTTTACTTTCTTCCCATTGTTTAATTACAAAAACTAAAAATGCTTTGACAAAGGGGGTTCAAATTTTTCTAAAATTTTCTCTTAAATAAAAGGAATAGTCAAATTCCACTAATAATTTAATCCTATTCTCAAATGACAGAGATGTCCAAGAAAATCATGTCTCATATCATGGGAAATTACTCAACAGTGTTATTAACTGCACAAAAAAAAAGTGTTGTATGTTGGGGAGAAACTCATCAGTATTATTGATACTAAACAGGCTGTACTTCTTTTCATTGTCGATGCTCATGGCTGATGATCAACTTGATCATCTTTTTGCTCTTGAGAGCAAGTTCTGGATTTAGCCATTCATTATCTGAAATAAAGTGTGTTTATAACTACATTTAAGATCACAACTAAGTATACAATGATTGGGGGCATGGACTCAGGGACTCCATGGCAAGACCCCAGACATTTTGCCAGAATTCCTATTGACTGGAGGTGATAGCACAGAACTTAAAAGAAAGGCCACGAGTAGGCCAAGAGAATCAGTATAACATAAGAAATTTTAAGAAAAAATGAGATTTCTTTCTTTATTATTTTTGTAATTTGGCTCTGCATCACTAAAGGGACTCCATTGTGTGATACAGAAATCTGTATTTCTGAGACCTTTTTCTTTTCAGTCTAGACTGGTACTCAAAGAGTATTTGCATTGTGAGGTTTTTGCTTTGTGCGTCTTGCTGCTAAATATATTTCCCGTGTTAGATTACCAATTTCACATAAAAAGTTTCCTCAGTTTGAGCTGATAATATCTTTCAGTGGCAGTTAAACTTGCTACTACCTTACTGAATTCATGTTGTAGATTTACCTTACTGAATCAGGATACATGGTTTACCGATTTTATCTAATACTTGTTATCTAATACCTGAAGCAGAAGCAATTTGGAGTCCAGTTCATAGACTCCCAAGTGTATTTGACCTGCTGTTTTTTTTTTTTTTTTCAAAAAAAATTGAAAGTGCCCTATTCTTCCCTGGAGATTTATCTCTGCACAGAATGAGCAGAACAACCTCTCCTGTTGCACGCCACCTACTACTGAGCTCAGGAATTCCCTCTCCCAGGGGCCAGTATTCTTCATTTGGGTACGTACTGGTCTAGTATTGGCCACGTGCATTCCTCTCATGTTTTTGCACCATGCCAGTGAATATCACTGTATCACTGTCATCCCGTTGTTCATCAATTTGCTCAAGCAGGCACCAGTAATGTCTCCATTGTGAGACTTCTTGTTACTGTTTTTGGCATATCGAATACACCATGGGTAGCTTGCCAGGCTCTGCCATGTGGGCAAGATACTCTCGGTAGCTTGCTGGGCTTCTAAGAGGGGTGGAGGAATCGGACCTGGGTCGGTCACATGCAAGGCAAACACCCTACCTGCTGTGCTATCGCTTTAGCCCTTCATTCCTCATAATCAAATTCACCGGCATTTGGTTATGAGGAATGCCAGTGAGTAGGATTCATTAATATGCAAATACAATGTTTTTAGGTTAAATTATTCTAAGCATGTATAGAACATGACCCTTCAGCTCTTCTCTGGAGGCCACAAGCTAAAGATTTCATGGAATTTTATCTTCATGGCAAGTTCATTTCAAGAGAACATATGTGCTAACTTTTTCTTAGAAAATTTGTCCAGGGGTTTTGTTTGGTATTCTGGAAAAAATGGAAGAAGAAGAAGAAAGCAGGAAAGATGTCTCTAAGATAGGTCTGTGAAAATTTCTCTCAGATTGTGACTGTACATGTAGGTTGGATTCAGACTGTGGACTGAAAGTGGAGAACAGAAGTGCTTTGACTCATCATTGCCTCCTCTGAATAAGATTGCTGAACTTTGGTGTCTTAGTGAATCAACTCATGGGAAGAAGCAGTGGGGAAAGGCAGCATGGTCAAATGGCTGTGAGGTCTCCTAGGTAAATACATGATGCTATTGGAATGGGGAGCGCTTGTGACTTTCTGTGGCTTCTTTAGTCTGGAGAGTTATTATCATAACAGCACACAGCCCTGTCATTTTGTCTTTGTGGTGAGGTAGAGAGAGCCTTTGATGTGTAACTCTGGATCATTGTGGGAGCTAAGGAGAGAGTAGTCATCTGTTTCTCCCCACCCACCATTCCCAATTCTTCCCAGAACAAGCAGCAGAGAGGCTCCTGCTGGGTAATCTTTTTTAGCAGTTCGGGTTTATTTTGCCCATTTAAAGTATGCAAATTGAAGACTTTTAAAGATGTGTATACCTGGGTTACTACCAGCACTACAGTCAGAATATAGAATCTTTTACTTCACCACCCAAAGTTTCTTTATACACCTTCTCAGGAAATATTGCCTTACTCCTAGCTCTGGAACACTACTTAGTGGTGTCCTATCAGTATGATTTAATTTGTCTATTGTAGAGCTGTAGATAAAGGAAACCATATAGTATGCATTATCTTATGCCTGATTTACTTAACTAGGTTTAATGATTTTCAGGTTTCTTCATGTAATAACATACTGATACGATATTTTAATTTTATTCCATTGTCAGACTATACTACAATTTGTGTAACCATTTACATATAGATGGACATTAGAGTTAGACTTAGCCAGAGGCTATAATTAATACAGCTAATATAAACATTTTCATACATAATTTCATGTGGGTATAGTCTTTAATTTCTCTTGAGGAATCGTCTTGGAAAGAAACTTCTGGGCCAAGTGTAAGTGTGTGGTTAGTTAGCTTTGGAAGAGTTTGCCAATTGTTTTCTGAAGTGCCTGCTTTGTATCCCCACTGGTGATGTGTTAGGGTTCTAATTCTCTCTGTCTTCTCCAATTCCTCTTAGTACCTTTCATTTTTATCATCGCCATCCTAGATGTGTGGTGGTAGTTTTGCATTTTAGTTCCTTGATGACTAAGAATAATGAACAACTTTTTATTGGCATTTGATAAACCAGGCAGTTAATTTTAGAAACAGGAGCTTTTCTATTCACAAGGGAATAGCTGTGCATTGCAAGATATCTGTGGTGCTTCTGTGTCAGCAGAGGAAGCTGAGATCCCTAACTGGTACTGAGAATGAGCCCCTTTCCTCAGCAAGGGCTCATTCTCTAGTGAGGATGAGCATCACAGTTTAATCCTGCCTTTTCACAGCACTTGTGGTTTTCTTTCTTTATTCTTCTATTTTTATGACTTGTATACTCTTCAAGCTTTCCAATTAGGATTATGCCTTGGATTCAATTGACAGCAAATTATTTGCCTTTGTAAAAAAAAAAAATTTTGCTGAGTTATGCTCTCACTGACTTATTTTCTATGGTTGCCATCTTTGAGACATCTCTAACTCATGACCATCAGAGAATCTTGCTTGGGGAGTCACTGAGAAGTGCCATAGTTCCTATTTTGAGAACTTTTTCGTGTCTATTGTCAGATATCTTGCCTGCTCCAATTAATCTTATGCCCTGAAATTACCCTGTGCTGGTGGACATGCCTTGCTTGGCAGGTAGCTACTGCAACTCAGGGGATGAAAAGTACTCTAGGGAACCAATAGTTCTGTTCTCAGTTCCCTGATTGAGAAAATGCCTGAAGGCTTTACCAGTTTCACATTTGCTGTAGGCTCAATTGAGGAGCATGATACAAATCACAGAAGTTCACCTTCTCTCTCACACACACTCTGAATCCACCTGCATGCCTGATCACTAGAACAAAGTGTAGATGATTCCTGGAACAAGTGGTGGGGTGATCAGCATTTAAACTTTCATTAGTGCTAAAATGACGTGTGAAGAAAATATATGCAGATGCCTCAAAGTTTCAAAGAAGGTTGAGGAGTATGGAGTTAGAAGCTGTATTGAGGAAGTAAAGGAAAACTTGAAGATGATTAATACCAACCTAAAATGATATATGAATGGCATGTGTTCTTATTAACTGTATATTCATCATGTAGAAAGAGGGTCACTGTCACTGTCACTGTCATCCTGTTGCTCATCGATTTGTTCAAGTGGGCACCAGTAACGTCTCTCATTGAGAGAATTATTGTTACTGTTTTTGGCATATCCAATACCCAGGGGTAGCTTGCCAGGCTCTGCAGTGTGGGCAGGATACTCTTGGTAGCTTGCCGCGCTCTCCGAGAGGGCGGAGGAATCGAACACGGGTCAGCCGCGTGAAAGGCGAAAGCCTAACCGCTGTGCTATTGCTCCAGCAAGAGGGTGAAGAAATAGAAATAATGTAAATCCCAGGTCTTGCTGGATTAAAAGAGTAGCAGAATTTCAGGGAATCCTTACTTCTTCCCATGGCAGAGATTTGGCTGGGGAGGGGTAGAAACATGGGGTTTGAAATGGCACATCCCAATTATGCACTCAAAAATTTGAACTGCTTCAGATTTCCTTGACACTAAGAAACGGCTTCTGTCTACATTTTCTTGTCTTTTTAAGGTAATATAATGACCTCTGACTAAACCATCTTGCCTCCTCTGTAAAGATTTTCTTGCTGGAGCGACAGTACAGTGGGTAGGGCATTTGCCTTACACGCGGCCGACCTGGGTTCGATTCCCAGAATCCCAAATGGTTACCCAAGCACTGCCAGGAGTAATTCCTGAGTGCAAAGCCAGGAGTAATCCCTGCGCATCAATGGGTGTGACCCAAAAAATGAAAAAAAAGAAAGATTTTCCCCCATATCCCTTTCTGGCTATAAGCCCTGATACTGAGCTTATATCACAATATAAAGAAGTTGAAGAATTTCTGATTCTCCACAAATTTCTCCAGTTGGAGAATTTCTGTCTTATGGGAATATGTAGGACTATAAGTCTTCAGGATTAGGCTGCATATACTGGAGGGAGGTCAGGATGTGTGTGCAGATACAATGCTTATGATGTTTGTTCAAAGGAAGTGTAGCATGGATTTCGATGAGACAAGAGTTTCTGTGTGCAAGCACTCTCCTGTGAGGCAGGAGTTTCCTGGGGGAAGAATCCAGGGGACCGTGTGTGCATGTCATTACAGTGACTTCTGAGTCTGGGAGGAAGCAATGGTCATGCTAAATGAAAAGAAACCCTGATCTTTTTACACATGGCCAAAAAGATTAAAAAGTCTAGAGAAATTACAATGTTAGAAAAGATTAGAAAAAAGCTAGCTCCTCACTTTGTTCCTTCAGAAAATTAGATTTCAACCTAAAGTGAATTGGTAAAAAGGACTTGACAATGTTAAGAGATCTGAGATCTGTTGTTGTGAAACTGAAAGCAACTGAAATGGCAGAACCCTGTGATTATAGAAGACAGGTGGCAAAGCCTACTTGTCAGAAGTAAAGTGGCTTGTTGAGTGTCTCTTGACACAGTGGCTGGCTTCCCAAAGAGTGTGAGAGAGACCTTGTCAAGGAGAAGTTTCCCCAGCAAATGACCTCGTCACAGGCGTCACTTCCACAAGTCTCTATTTGCTGGAAGTGAGCCAGGGGGTCTGGTTTGTGTATATACAAGGGGAAGGGAAATTGGGTCTGCCTTTAGAGGGATAAATGTCAAAATCTTTGTAAACATATTTTAATGCAAGTTAAGAGAAATTCCTATGGGAAATTTGTGCTCTTATCCTATAAAAATGTTTATTTCTATTACTGAAACTCAAGCATCTGCGGGTTCAGAAGTCTGGTTCCCAAATGGGAACATTTTCACCAATGGACATTAAACTTTAAGCTATGACTATGACCTGGTCACTAATTATCTTTATATCACGAGAGTGGGCAAAGGAAGGAGCCAGCAAATGAGCAGGGGGAGTTAGTGTGGTTATGGGGAGGGAAGGGGGTAGTGTCACCAAAACGGTAATAATGAGCCCTCGACCCTAAATGGACAGCTATTTCTCGATAATAATTTACCAAATTTAGTTGGTCAATATAGCAACTGTGACCTTGGGGTCAGGGAGAGGCCACTCCCAAGAGCTCCTGGATTGGGAGTCATGAGTCATGAGTATCTAGAATGAATGTGGAATAGATGCATGATGGGTGCCATGCCGGGTTCTGAGCCCACACACCAGGGAAGGACCTTTTCATCCCATGAACCCTCCTCTATAATATTTCCCAGACAAATGGTCATCCGGGCAGTGGAGGAAAGTTACCCTGGTGGGTCACGCATACCTCATGAGGAAATGCACCTGGTAGGCAGTGATGAATTGGGGTTACACCCCTGGTCATGCCTCCTTCCTGCCTGAGGCACTCAGTTCTCCAATTGTTGGAGTGTTGCCTGCTGGGGGCTGCCAGCCAAGTCTCTCTAGGAATGGTTCTGGCTGAGAGCAGCCTCGTCCTCGGTGATTACCTTCCTCCCCAGCACAGCTGACATGCACTGGACCACTGTGATGTGATGGTAGTTAGCAGGGCCGTTGCATCCATGCTCCAGAGGTCACTGTGGAATCCTCTGAAGCACTACAGCAGCTCAGCTCAGTTCCCCCCACACACACACTGGCCCGCTGTGTTGTGCTTACTCTCCTAAGGGGTCATTTTTAAAAATTTCTTTTTAAAATTCTATTGAATCACTGTGAGATAGTTACAAGCTTTCATGTTTGGGTTACAATCACACAATGATCAAACACCCATCCCTCCACCAGTGCACATTCCTCACCACCAATATCCCCAGTATACTCCCCTTTCCCACCCTCCCACTGCCTCCACGGCAGACAATATTCTAAGGGGTCATTTTCAAGGACATTGCCAGATCTTTCACCCACTTGCTGGTATGAATCTCAGCACCTGCTTTTTTGAGAATCTTATCAATAACACCACCATTTATTTATTGCTTGCTGTGGTCTAAGCAAAGATACAATTTATTATATTGTGATCAAAGCAAAGATATCTCTCTAAATGTAGGCAGTAACTGTAATATAGTGGCTACTACCAACTGTATTGTACACATGGGAAATCAGAAATTATGAGTCTGAAATCATTTTTCTCCATAACCTGAAGTTTTGATGCCTACTTTGTATTTTCTTTACTTAATGGTTTTGAGACTCTGGTATTTATTTTCTGTAAATATTTTGTCATAGTTTTGAGTGTGAAATCTAAGTGGTAGTATTATCTCAAAGGTGTTTGGGTTAGTTTTATTTTGATTTTGGGGCCCACCCTGTGGTGGTCAGTGTTTTCTGCACTCAGTGATCACTTCTGGCAGTGTTTGGGTGGTGCTGGGGATCAAATCTGGGTCAGCTTATTTGGGGCATGCCTTTCTTATGGCAGAAAGAGAAGAACAAGGGAGCTCCTAGAAACTTCTGCCAGAGTATGTTGAATTTGCTTATGTAAGCACCTTTCTCTGTAGGACTAAAGAACGTGGCAGTGACTTTTATAAGAACTGGCAGACTTGGGGCTGGAGCGATAGCATAGTGGGTAGGGCATTTGCCTTGCACGCAGCCGACCCAAGTTCGATTCCCACCATCCCATATGGTCCCCTGAGCACCGCCAGGTGTAATTCCTGAGTGCAGAGCCAGAAGTGACCCCTGTGTATCGCTGGGTATGACCAGAAAAAAGAAAAAAAGAACTGGCGGACTTGGGTTGAACACAACAAGATAATGTTTTAGCAGATACCCATGCCAGAGCTATTGTGATCTCACGATTATTTTCAGAGCCAGGAACGTAGACCAAGTGGTAGAGCACCTGTCCTGTCCATGCAAAGCTGTAGGCCCCATCTCTGGGCATCACCTGGTCTCTCAAATACCACCAAGTGTGCACCCCCCAATAAAATTAACTTACTTTAACTTCAACAGTTAAACTATTTAAATGGAATTTTTAAAATTAGCTATTTTTGTTTTCTTGGCCACTCCTAGTGGGATTATTCCTGACTCTTTGTTCAGAGATTACTCTCATTGGGTAATGAGGGACCCAGGGGACCATATGTATTCTGTGGGGATCAAATCAGGGTTAGCTAAGTCCAAGGCAAATGGCCTACCCACTGTACTACCTCGCTTGCTACCAATTTAGACTTTTTAAACTAAGTATAGTTGAATACAAAGATGACAAGTAAAATAATGAAGAAGTTCTGTGGCAGAGAGGGAACATAACAAATAGAAATGCTATGAAATTCTCGAGATTAGCCTTTGTTTCTGTCCTCCATGATAAGGACTGTTTTTGAGGCCGTCAGAGAGACTCGGCTGTCTCAGTCAGTGTTCGGAAGGTGTAAGTGAAGGCAGGATGCCTGGATTTGCCATCACAGAAAAATGGAACATCTCCCCCAAAAAAGAACACCACCTCCCCCTCAAAAAAAACCATAGTAAAGCTTTTTCCATTGCTAAGACATTTTTGTTCCTATATTTTTGATGTGAGACTGATTTGAAAATACCTTTCCCCCTGTGTTTTGCTTTCTGTCAAATTCGGTACCACCAAAAAGCAGTGAACATTACCTGGCAAGCTGCCAAACTAAACACATCCCGGCCAAGTTCCTAATAATGGAAAGGAGGCTGTGGTGGGAAAGGCTCTTACAGTATTTTGTGGAAATAAGCTCCTGATGAAGCTGCTAAAGCAATCATTTCTTTCTTGCTCTTTAAGTCTCAATAAATTAGACTAAATTTGCACCTTTTTTTGGTTGTTGCAGAGTTAGAGATTTTAATTCCAAACGGTCAACTTCATCAAGTATCATGGAAGGTTTTGGTCTTTTATTTAAATTTTTATCTTTCAAAGGGAAGCTTCTCTGTTCTTAAAAGTTCCAAATGCAAAGAAATATTTCAAAGACAACCTAGTTTATACTTACCCAGATATCTGGGTGCTATTGTCTGAAATCAACACTACATTTAACATATTATTCCACTAGCACATTTAATATAGAAATCCTCCTATTTTCCCAAAACTGCAGGGACCTGGAATAAAGCTAGTGAGGTTCTCATTTAACTTTGGTTAATCCTGTCATCAATCTTTGGAAGTGATGTTTCCAGCTCTACGTACACCTATATCCTCTCTATATCACGGTATCACTGTATCATTGTCACCCTGTTGCTCATCGATTTGCTCAAGTGGGCATCAGTAACATCTCCATTGTAAGACTTGTTGTTACTGTTTTTGGCATATCAAATATGCCAAACTGTGCCAGACTCTGCTGTGCGGGCAGGATACTATCAGTAGCTTGCCAGGCTCTCCAAGAGGGATGGAGGAATTGAGCCCAGGTCTGCCAAGTGCAAGGCAAATGCCCTACCACTGTGCTATCACTCCAGCCCATCCTCCCTATATAATACACATATTTTTTCACAAGATCTTCCTTATTTGGGAGATTAAAATTTATAATTATTCATAAGCATGTCATCTGCATTTAGACATGACAGGGTTAGGATTGTCTGCATCAGTTGTTCCTTTTTCCCTCTTTGTAGATATGCATCTCTTTTTTTGACCTACTAGAAGCACATTTATTCTGAAATGAAAAGTAAAAATATCACCACTAACAGAAATATGTTATAGGCCAACATTGTTCAATCTTTGACTAAAAATAAAACAAATAAAAATTAACTTTGACTTTAAAAATACGCTTTGGGGGTAAGGGAAGTAGCTCAAGTGACAGAGTTAGCTCCAGATGTTCCATATGCTACAAGCCCTTCCTACCCTGCACCCTTGGACCGGGCTCTTGTGTCCTGAGCATCAGTAGTCATCAGTCACGTGTAGAGTTCACAGGAGAAGAACTTCAAACCAGGGTGGGCATGAGTCATATTAAAAAAGAAACTTGGAAATTTATTAGCTTTTAAAATATTTTAAAGGGAAAAAAGCCAAAAACAAGGACATGCACATGATCTTGTTTTCTAGGACTTCACAAAATTCCTCTTTTAAATATTCTAAACTCCTTTATGTTTGAATGGTACCTACATATACTCTTTAACTTTAAGAAATTCAGTTTAGGGGTTGAGAGATATAGCAGTGAGGGCATGTGCCTAGGACCATCAGGACAGCCAGCGTGATCTCCTGGGCCTCAGGCCAAAGCAACACAGCACCAGTAGCCTACGCACTGAGCCTCAAATTAGCTCCAGGGCTCTGGGCCTCTGGACACCACTTGGGTGCACCTTTCCCCAGGTAAAGTGGGCAGTGACTCACTTCATCCTCACTGTTCTCCAGGAAGGCCAGCCAAATGGCACAGGTAAATTCATTTTTGCAATTCTACACTTGTAATTTACTAATTTCGAAATCGGGAAAGATTAAAAAGAAATATTAGAGAAAAGGAGGAGGTGGTGGTTCAAGTAGCATGGGTTTCTATTACAGGGCAGCACTGAATAGCCAACTCCAGGAAGAAACAGGCCCTGCATAAGCTCAGGATTATGTAACAGGTAGACTTCGTGGGAGGGCTCAACTCTGGCAAACCCTAGCAAGAGCTTGAATGCTCCAGAGACTCCAGAGTACATTCCAGAATGTTCCTTACACTCTACTCTTAGAGTATAAGCAGTGATAAGAGATAGGCAAGATTAGATTCTCTCCTAAGGGCAATGGGAAACACTTGGAGAGGTTTATATGGGGTTGATAGGACCAAAAGTTCATTAAAGCAGAATCATTAAAATATCAAAACACGGTTACTGACATCATCTGCATTGATGAAGTCAGTGATTGCTCTTCCATTCTACCTTCTCCCTTTTGCACATGCATAAAAGAACTCCTGGACATTCTAACCCGTTGTTCTGCTTCTAACTGAGAGATTGTTCTTCTCTGTGCTAGCATTTTCAATCTTTACAATCTGACTTTCATCCTCATAACTCAAGATACAGGATAGTATATTTCCTGGAGAAGCCACCACCTTACTGTTTTTAATCTACTATCCTTTCTGGAATTATCTTTTATTGAATGTGTTAAGGGAGGAGCTTGCAGGTGAAACTGGTCAATGTGCTTGGAGTTGCCACACAGAATATAAGTGATCAGTGAACATGAAGTTATTGGTCTCCACATAATAGGACTAGAAGTCTACCTTAAAAGAAAGATAGTATTAGATACAAGTTTTGTCAATACATTACTTTTGTTCATGTAAATAGCATCTTGTGATTACCGTCCCCCCAGCAAAAGAAACCTGTCCAGAGTGTCCATTCACACATCATGAATTTGATCTGTTTGGCAGTCTTTTCCACCTTTCTTAGGGTGGGACTTATTTTAGTAAGCGAGATATTCTGTGACTCAATAAACTTGGAAAAACAGAATGAAAGGCAGTATTTTGTTAGAGTTGCCATAGGAAAAATTATTATTGGGGACTCATGGAAAAACTTTGCTTTTCAATTTCAGAGCTGCTCAAAATATCAAGTTGGCCAAATATAGAACACTATTTACAACCGTGAAAGTCCCAAGATATGGCTAAAAGTGAGTTTCTCTTTCTCTCTCTCTCTACTTTCTCTCTCCCCCTCTCTCTCCCTCTTCCAGTCATCCCTGTAAGCTTGACCAAGGATTATTAATAATTATCAAACAGGAATCTTTAATTTTTAAAAATTGAATCACCATGAGATACACAGTTGCAAAGTACCTGATGATTGGGTTTCAGTCCTATAATGTCTGAGGACCCATCCTTTCACCAGTGTACATTTCTCACCTCCAATGCGCCCAGTCTCCCTCCTGTCACACCTACAGCCTGCCTCTACAGCAGACACTTTCCTTCTCTCTGTCTCTCTCCATCTCTCTGTCTCTGACACTGTTTCTCTCTCTTTCTCTCCCCACTTTCGGCATTAAGGTTTGCAATACAGGCACTGAAAGGTCAAATGGGAATCTTAATTGTTTTCACAGCATAGAGGTCCCATTTTGAAAATTATGCTTGGTGTTAATGACATTTCCCTGTGAAAACTAATGGCTTAAATTAAAAAAATATTTCACAGAGTAAAAGTGATGAAAAATTTTCCTAAACTTTGTGAGAATAGTGCAGTCACTCAATGTTCTCAGCATGAATTATAAATTAATTTCAAGAATTTTGTGTGGTAGACTGAATGGTCTTTACCGAAGAGTCTCAATTGCTAAGCAGTGAGCCATTGTTCACAGGAAAAATGAAAGACCAGGAACCATGAGCTTCTTGTACCAATGGAACAATACATTACTTTGTTTTTAGGGTGTTTCTGTTTAAAGATATCTTATTCAACATATGTGTATTTATGTCTACCTATCATCTATCTAACACTAATTATTATTGATATGAAGGACTATAGCAATTACCATTCGTGCTTAAGTGAAGTCTATCTAACAATTATTGCAATCTGAAAAGACATATTTACAGTTCTATCACATAGTTATATTTTAATGACATTCTGCTGGTGTTAGCATAAATGAATTATCCAAACTCCTTGGATTCCAAGAAATTTATGGCTTTTAGGTTGGTAACACCTTCAAAAAGTCTTTTCTAAATCAAATTCATTTACTCAGAAAATATTCAGTGTTCAAATGGAGAATGATTAGACTTTTCCTCTGTGGGAATCATTTGGACTTTATAGGTGAGAGCTACTTTAAAAATAGAAAACAGAAATTTTCATTGTAACAAAAAACAACCAATGTGCTCTCATTTTGAGAGATGCTGCTGATGGAGGTTTGGTTAACTAACTTCCAATTCACACTTCATGAATGATCCAGTTTCTATGAAGACAAAAAACATTTCCCATTTCTTTATAAAATGAGTAATTTGAGGAACCACAAATCTGGGGATTAAGAATAAAACAACTACTCTCCTTATGAAAAAGTTTATTCCAGCATGATTTTTTCCTACCAATTATAATGTCCATGAGCATTTATTTTTCTTCAAAAGGAAGTAAACACAGAGGCTTCAATATGACAGTAACTTAAAATGAAATAAAATAAAAGTGCACAACCAGCTTCATGTGAGCAAGAAAGTAATCTTTTCAGCTGAATCTTTTTCACCTGTGAAGGATTTCTAAGATAAACACACCTAAGTGTCATGTCACTTTCCAGATGTCTTTGGAATAATGACCACAATAATATCTATTCCCTAACTACCTGGGAGATGCCACTTCAGGCATGCTGTTTTATAAACCAGCCACAGTGCCAGCACATGGACCACTTGTACCCTCTATTTAGAAAAGAATTGATGCTTCGAGTTGTCCTACTAACATCTCAAAGTCTGGAGACAGGATAGCAGTTAAGGTGCTTGCCTGCACGCAGCCAAACTTGGTCAGCTCCCTGGCACTATGTGGCTCTATGAGCACCTCCTAGAGTGTTCCCTGGGCCCAAAGATAACGGTAAGTCCTGAGTTCTGTCTGTGGCCTAACCCCTCACACGAAAAAAAAAAAAACCAACACAAAATAACTTGTGTCAACTGATTTGTTCCCAGAGTTTCTCTAGATATCATAAACTTTTGATGACAAATACTTTCCTAATTTATTTTCTCCTGAATTTTACATTACAGATTCTTCTATCCCATTTCAATGTTATACAAGATCATTACAGTAAATCATTAGAGATTTCTCTTGAGAACTATCCCATATTCCTCACATATTATTCCAGTTTGGGTATTTTCATTGATCTCTACTTTTTCTAGGCCACTAAATGTTACCACCTGCTCACTCAAAAATCCTGTGGTGTTCCACATAGAAATACAGATAAAAGTAAATGAAAATACCCTTCTCCTACCTCTTTGGTATCTGGTTCTCATATTTCCCTGTTGACTTTATAAATAGAATTCTGAGTTCTACCACTTCTACTTTTTGCCCCCTGAAAACAAGGTTTTCACACAGTTTTCCCTAGTATTTATGTATATCCTCATTTTTCATTATTCACAAGAGTTTCCAGTGTGAATCCTAATAGTAGGCACAGATACTTTTAGATACTTTCTCCACTGACAATAACCTTAAAACTTTACACTTTTAAGGTTATTGTCAGTGGTAGGGATAATCTCTCCAGTCCACTACTAATGACTATCCAAGAAACCCGGCAATGAGGAAGCATGTCTTCCATATTCTGACATTAGGTGATAGTGTAGTTAAAGCACTGAAAAATTATTCTCAACTATAACATTTTAGAAGAAAAGTTATTATACATTAATATTCCAAATCCTAAAAAGTCTCCTTAGACCCAATATCTTAGACCCATTGACCCATTGAGTATCTACTTATTGTGTATACATTGTTTACAAATAAGATAAGTTTGCATTTATGGTCATAAAATCACACATATTGAAACTCAGATAACTGGAGAAAAAGAATCTGGTAAAACCGAAGATTGATCTTTCTATATATTTTTGGTAGCACTGTTAGTTTTATAGATTTAATTTCTATAAATATAATTTAGAGATATGAGGTATTGCTTTCCGGAAAGTAAGTTGTCATTTTGGTGAAAAAGGATGAAATATTTATCTTATATTTCAGGACCTGCCAATGTATTGACATTGTAACCTTGGTTAGGATAATAGTTTTATTTTCTCAAAGCAAATTGAGCACAGTAAACTTTGCAGTAAATTCAACTATTTCTTCACTTTTTCTCACCAACTTGAAAGCTGGACTATAGAAGCAGAGAAAACACGTTGAAATTACTTCAGCACTTTTTTTTTACACTAATTGTTTTTAATATGGTCTTTAGTGGGATGTTGTATACTGTAGGTAAGAACTTAACATAGTAAGATCATTAACAAAATTTCACAAGTTGTACGAAGTCAAGTATGTAACAAGCTTTAAAACTAGTGCTTGATATAGCATCACATAATGCGAAAATTAATGAAGGATCTTCTACTTTCACAAAGAGAAACTACACAAACACTAATTCGGCAAATACAAAGGTGCCAAAGGGTCAAGGACTAAGGCCATTCAGTCCTCAATTTTTTTTTAAATTTTAATTTATTTTATTGAATCACCAAGTGGAAAGTTACAAAGTTCTGAGGCATATATCTCAGTTACACAATGCTCAAACACCCATCCCTTCACCAGTGCCCATATTCCACCACCAATAAAAACAAAAACAAACAAAAAAAAAGTATACATCCCACCCCTCACCCCCCAAATCCCGCCCCCCGTGCGTGACTGATAATTTCACTTCCTTTTCTCTTTACCTTGATTACATTCCAGATTTCAACACATAACTCACTATTGTTGTTGGAGTTTCAAAACAGACTCACTATTTTTGTTGGAATTTATCCCCCAAGAATACAGCTCTATTGACAAGGAAATATTTGATAATAAGTTTTCCACTTATGAGAATAAAGAGATAAAAAGTCATGCGGCCGTGGTAGCGGCCACGCGTTTTACAATTTCTGTATTATAGTAATTAAGTCCACGGAGATTTAAGTTGGAAAATGAATTATTTCCCTTCCTGGAACAGCATGTAGCAAAAGCTTAGTTCAAAGTCTCCATACGTGGTTGCAAGCACTTGCTGGAACCCCAAATCCTAAAGCTGTCTCTGGTTCCTGCTCGTTCCACTTCCACCGGCTGTGCAAAGGCATGGCCACCCGGGTCGAAACTCGGCCAGTGCCCGAGCTCCGGCCCGGGCTGAGACTCACTTCAGCACTTTTAACGAATTATGCTGTAGGTAATTCTTAGAAAAGCAATATAGTGAAATTTAGTGGTCCCTGTTTTGTATGAATCTCAAAAAGGAAACTACACATTCATTACTTGTAGTTATTGTTAAATGCAATTTCTTATTCTAGTATGTCTAGAGTAGAACCTGAGATTCTACATTCAAGAGATTCATTTTCCAATATGCTACTAAGTGAGCTCCCCTTTATTGAGTAGCCTGGAATCAAGAGGTATTTCATTGTTCTTCCATTCCTTTTTCCATTTTTATGAATGACATAGTCAACCATTAGGCCCTCAAAAATTAAAAACAAAAACAAAATGTAACTGTAAGTTACTTGCTGGTTACTAACAATTCTAATAAATAATTTTTGAGCTTTTACCTATTCAGGTTGCAATCATAAAACACCAAAGAAAGAAGCTTATAATGAACAGAAGTAGATTAACCTGCTATGGAGGCCAGAAAGAGTAAGGGCAAGGTAGTGTGGATGTCTTCAGTGAGGTTTTTTCTCTGGGGTTAGCTGGGCCTTCCTGTAAAGGATTCATGTGATGGAACTCTCTGGAAATCTCTCTGGATTCTCTTTCCGTATCTTAAGTACCTCCTTAAAGTCCATCTTCTAATATCCTTGTTTGTTGTTTTATGTTGTGTGTTAGGACTTAGACATGTATAAGGGGGCATGTATTGTCTTAGCATAGAATGGGAAGCAGCTACTGTAAAGTGCTCATCAAGTGTTACAGTGCAGGCGAATGATCTGGTGATCTTGAGAAGTTACATATTAGGTAAGTGTAGCCTCAGAGACATTTTAATCACACTCCCAAGTGACATTGAAGTTGCTGCTCAAACTCTGAGCAGTGAGCGAGATAATAGAATTGACTCTTCTGTCGTTAATCTTTTTGTTTCCCTTTGTTGAATGGCCCACTGAAGAATGAAGAAGACATGTGGCAGAAATCTTAATTTAAGTGGAATACTTGCTAAGAATCTAGAGAGGGGAAGAGGGGAAGGAAGAGGTGGGTTGTAAAGCATCCGTGTTAATAGTAAGCTGGTTCTTCTTTCCCACATGACTTAAAGTCTTGGTTATTTAATGATGTTCATGCCTATGCTCTGGCCTTAGACACTGGAGCTGTCCAGATGGGGCGTCACTTGACTGCACAGCCTAGGTCACTCAGGCCATAGAAGACTAATAATCTCAACCTTGGGAATTCCCTTTGTGGCCAGGACTGCCTCTTCTTTTCACTATGAATGAGCAGAAGTTAGTGGGTCTTGCGTCACCTCTCGCTTTCGTTCAGCTCAGATTTCTGTCTGCACATTTTGCACGTATCATTGGACGCTGTCAGAAGACTGTGTGAGATGAGTCACTGCTCCAGAGTTACTTCCGTTCCCTAGACTGGAGCTGCAACTCTTTCCCCCTATGCAGTATTTCTCCAAACTTATCTTCGTCACATTCTTAGAATTCCCCTACCTTCAGCACCTCCAGCTCCTCGCCTCTTTCAGGGCTCAAATGGGGAGATTCTGACTATTGAATTAAAAAAAAATAATAATACAAATTCAAGGATCGTGTTCGTGAGCAAGCTGTCATGATTTTTCTGCTTGTTTGTTTGCTTGCTTTCCCATTACTTACCGATAGACTTCCAGATGGTTTTCAGTTTCTTTGTCAAACACACACACACACATAGTCACAAATTTTTTTCTGTTTATTTCTTCTGAAGTCATATTGCACAAGCCTGAAAACTGAAAAACATTTCACTTCCTTACAAGCCACTTGAAACTTTCCTGATGACAGTCCGAAGTAACCACATTAGGCAATGAGCTAACATTTCAGTTGGAAGAATTTCCCCATCATCCTCTCCTGTCAATGAGGCATAAAGTTCCCAGCTGATTTCTTCATCTGGCCCTACCATTCCTGGAAACTTGCTTCCAAAGAACTCAGTGAGAAGATATGAAAGGATAGAATGCTTGCGCCTGGCCCATTGCTGCTGGACGAGGGCGCTGTGGCCAGTGTGAAAAGGAGGGAAACCCACCATTAGAGCAAATCAAGTCCCAGAGTCCTCAAATAAAACTTAAAAACAAGAGGAGATATAGCCCCTTGCTAGAAATATTTTGAGCATAAAAAAATGTTAGGAGCTCATCTCAAATAAAAATTAAGTTATAATTTTAATGGTTCTAAAATGGACTCATGTATGCATAAATACACATACAAATGTATATAACATATATTATATCAAAGAGCTATGGAATGGCCTAAAATGTAAAGTGTTCAAAGAAGACAGAAGACATTTTTTCATTGCTCTTTCTCAGCATTGATCCAGGAGGGAGGACTGCACATTAGGAATTAGATACTAATTGCATTTTTCTTCCCCAGGTAGGTAATTAACACTTTTTATTGTTAAAAGTTCTTGTGAGTTAAGTCACTGTGGCATGTATGATGCTAATGTGGAAAGCCAACTGTGGCAAATTAAAGAAGGAATTTAAGATGTAATAATGACATAGAGGGAGAAAATGACAAGTGTTTCTCATATACTCATTTATGTAGTGAGATTGTTAACATGGTAGCAAGTCCCAGAAATTCAAGTGAACCTATATTATTTATTTATTATTTTTATTATTAATGTTAATTATTAGTGTTAATATTTTTGGGTTTCTAATATTAATGTCTATGTTTTTGATATACAAGTAATTGCACTTTCACTGCCACCAAAGAACCTATGACTGTCTTCCACCACAGTCCTGTCCCATGCCAAATCTAGTCTGTTTCTTTCCCTCTTCTTCCCTCAGTGCTGGGTCATCTCGGTTCTGCAATCTAAGACCATATTTTTGTCATTGTTCAATACTATTTTTGTTTGATTTCTCTGTATACTCCAGACATGAGTCAGATCACGCAGTAATTATTCTTTTCCTTCTGACTATTTAACTTAACTCAATGCCATCCAGTTATAGTCAAGTTGCTATAAATTAGAAAATTTCATCATATAGCAGTATGACAAGAAACCAACATTCTAAGATCCTACAAGCTTTGAACCAGAAAGGTTGTCCTTTCTAATTTACCTTTGAAGCAGCTCAATGTTCTTGAGCAAAGAAATGATAAAAGAACTGTTATAAGACAATAGCTCTTCCGTTTTATTTGTACTATTAATGACCACATGGATACACATAGGTGGGGTCCCTTACAGCACAGTTATATAGAAACCATGAAGGGTAGGGGTACACATAGGTGGGGCTGGACACTGACATGACAACCAAGAGATATAAAGCCTCTCTTTCAGGAAATTAGCTCAAGGACAAAATCTTTTCTGAGGATTCGGGGCTCCAGATTACTAGGAGATCCACTCAAAGGTGGGATTTCATCCAGGGTGTATTGCTTTCTCCTTTACTCAGCTAGTAATATATTTAAACAATCATAGTAAATTTACTTCTTATAATATTTCTAGTCATTTTATATGAACACAGTAAGAGATATACTAAGCTTAAACGTTGGCTATTCCTGGGGACATCTCGCTATATATTCCAGACCACAGTCCTAAGGCCAGGTTCCTCTTTCCTAACCCCAGCAGGGTCCTTATTCACTTACTAATTTTTGGATCATGCCAGAATTTGTCTATGACCATGCTTAGAGTTGAGTATTATGGCACTTGATCTGATAATTTCTGGTAATTTCCCAGAAAGTCCTGTTGAAGTTTTCTTCAACTGTATGGATTCTTGTCTAAAACAGAATCTACTTTGACTTTAATCTACTTTGACTTTATGCTTGTGAATGTTGTGAATTACAGTTCTTACTTAATTTTTCACATGTGTTATCACGTTTTCCAACACCATTGTTGAAGGGATTTTCTTTGATATACTTCATATTTTTAGCTTCTGTTTTGAAGATAAACTGACTGTAAGTATGGGGTTCAACTCAGGACTCTATTCTGTTCCATTGGTTCTATGTTGGGGATAGGCCTGGACACCCCCTGCCTCTGTCCCTGTAAAAGGGGCTGGGTGCGGGGGAGGCCTAGGCACCCCCTATTTTAGTTCCTGTAAACTGGAATGAGTATGGAGAAACTTGGCATAAGGGCTAGTCATCTCCTGACAGGCAAACTTGGCATGGTGGCTGAAGGGCCACCATGCTCTGGCGACCAGCCTGGAAAGAGGGTCAAAGGGCCACCATGCTCTGGCGGCCTGCCTCATGAGAAAAGTTGAAGGGCCACCATGCTCTGGCAGCTGGACTCGAGAGGAGGCTGAAGGGAGTATTGACTCGCGTTTGCCATGGCCATGCTCAAGGCCACATCTGCTTTCCCATGTTTCTCAAGGCTGAGAGAAGGAACCGAAAAACAAGTAATATTGGCAAAAATAAAGTTGCCTGCATCGCGTGACAATAATGTTTATGCCACTTATGTAACCTGCTGATCATTGCTAAAATAAGACTATATAAACCCGCTTGGATTTCAGTAAACTTGCTGTATGCCGCATATTGCATGCAGTCCTCCCTAGCCCACTCAACTCTCATTCCCTCTCTCCGGCCGAGGTTCAAGTTGGCCATGTGGGCCGCGGCAAGTGGCGCCCAAACACAGGGACGGGAGAACGAGGGAGTCAACGAAGAGTCCCCAGCAAGAAGAAACGCGTCATAAGTAAATAAGAGAAATTCAAAGGAATTTCGGGAGTTCTGAGGTATTCTTGTAAATATATAGGGAGTAAAATGGGGCAAGCTTCTAGCCACCAGCAGCTCTTTGTGCAAACCTTGCAGATGATGTTTAGAGTGAAAGGCTTGAAAATGCAGGAGAAGCAGATAGAAGCATTTCTTGAGCATGTGAGAAAAGTTTGTTATTGGTTTCCTAAGGAGGGTATTTTGAATGAAACGACATGGAGACAAGTAGGGCATGAACTTCAGCAGTATTGTAATAATTGTGTTCCGGCTGAGACGCCTATAGATACTTTTGCGCTTTGGTGATTTATAATGGACAATATTAGCCTTTCTTCTATTCCAGAGCCAAGGACATGGGAAATCGTATTCCCTAGTCCTGTATCTTTTGCTTTTTCCCTTTCTGCAGAAATGTCCACTCTTGTAATGCTTTCCTCTGTAGTTTCTTATAAGTCATTCCAAGCTGAACTGATGCGTGATGACAATCAGGAAGAGATAAGAAAAGTGGGAGGAGGAAGGAGAGCAGTTAAGCAAACCAGAGTCTGCTAGGGGGTCTCTCAGGGCCGACTCTGGGGATGTTAGTCCCCAGTTATGGGAACAACTGGAAAATCTTGGCCTGACAGGAATGGATTGAGAAAGTGTCTGCCTAGTTAAAAATTAGAAGCTTTGTAAAACAGTGCAAGAATAAAATTAGTTTGTGTGTTTGCTTATGCTGCTATTTAAAAATTTGATACATTCAATGGCTTTCTGTGTGCGTGTCTGGAAGCATGTTAGTGTTGTAAAATTATTAAGAGTGTCTGGTGTAAAAATCTTATCTTTTGAGATAATTAAGAACTAAAGTTAAAGTCAATAATGGTAACATCAGACCACCTTAAGTTTACAACTTTGTCATCAATTATTTTGCAGGCTTTATGTTATTAAGAGCTCTGTCTTGACCCAGCTAGAAAGCAGGAAACAGTTTGGTTAGGCTGAGAAACTGAGGCAATCCCAATCGGCCAACAGGGTTAACTTTTGCCCTGGGGAATGCCCCTTCCTTTCTCAGCCCATCAGTTTTCTCCCTGCCATTCCTGAAGGGTCAGATCGATCGATCAAGTATATATGTGAACATGTCTATGTGATGTTTGTTGTCTTTTTGTCTGTCTATCTCTCTGTGTTGAGCACTCAAATATTAGAGTTAGGTTAAAATCAGAAGTAGAAATCCTTAAACCTGGACAAGCAACATTTTCACAAAAGGTCAGAGTGACATGCAACTATACACTTTAAAAACATTTTCACAAGAGGCCAGAGTGACATGCAACTCACACTTTAAAAAGTCTAGGTGTTTTGGGACTTGTTGACCAGGTTTAAACAAAGATTTCTCAGCAGGATACTAAGCCTACAGAAAAATTTAAGTGCCCAATCTAAAATTTCTTATTGATAGATATTAGCAGTTGAAATCCTTTTGAGCTTCAGAATCTGTATTATCTAGAAAAAAGCTGCCGAATTAGAGCCTGAAACTAAAGTAAAATTAGAGTTCAAAGTATGCAAGTCTTTATTATAAGCCACAGCCAATTGTAATGAAAGATAAATATTAGGCCACTTTATAAAACAACAGAGGCACAGAAGCCACGAAAGTAAAGTTTTCTTATGTTTTCATAAACTTTGGCAGTTCTGGTGTTTTCTTACACTAATATGTGTATTTGTTTGCATCCCTATTGAATTGTTAAAATGTGTATTGAAGTAATTGTGGTACCTAAAAACAGCTAAACTTATCAAATTGGTTGCAAAATATATCCTATCAGTGTTTTATTTGATCTCTGAAACTTTTGGTAACATTTAGTTAGCAAAAAAAAAAAAATGTTATAATGGGTTAATCTCTGGTGTCTGCCTGATAATCTGAAGTTACAGCATTGTGCGCTTTTAAAAGTTTTAAAGACAACGGGTTTCCCTGCTGACATTTCAGACCAGCTTCAAGTCTTCTTGCTGAAGGAAAAAATGTGAGTCATTTTAAATCCAAAGAATGAAAACCGCCTTTTTGCCTTTAGATCTAGAAGTCTATTTTTATCCAATGGCAAGCAGGTTTGACTAGCATAATTTTGTAGTATAGTTCAAAATTGGTACTTGCAAGATCTCTCGTTTTTTAAAAAAAATCGGGACTTCTTTGGCTATTGTGGGATTTTATGGTTTCATACAAATTTTAGTAGTTTGTTTTGCATCTTTGAAAAACGTTATTGCAATTTTAATGGGTGGGTATTGCATTGAACCTTTACATTACTTTGGGTTGGACAGTCATTTTGACAGTGTTGATTCTTCTAATCCATATAGAAGAAATGACTCTTCATTTCCTAGTATGCTCTTCTATTTCTCTCATCAGTGATTTATAGCTTTTACTCTATAAGTCTTTTATCTCTCTTGGTAAGTTGATATGTAAGTATTTGATGTTTTGGTGTACTATTTTCATTGAGATAGTCTTTTAAATTTCTTTTATTTTAGTTTATTGCTTGTACACAGAAATGCTATATAATTTTGTGCATTACTTTATAATGTACTACGTTACTGTACTAATTTATTATACCTGAGTGTTTCAATGGAATTTTAGGGTTTAATATCATGTTGTCTGCAAATAGTGGTAGTTTGACTTTTTTGCTTACAAGTTAGCTCCTTTGACATAGTTTTTTTGTCTTATTCACCTGGTGATTGCTTCCAAAACTATATCAAGTAAGCTGGAATTCTTGCCTTATGCCTGATTCAGGGGAAAGTCTTTCAGTTTTTCACCACAGAATAGGATATTGATGTGGGTTTGGTTTTGATTGGCTTTATTATCATAACCTAATTATAATATCTTTTTTGGAGGCTTTTTAATCATGAATAGCTGTTAGAACTTGTCAAAAGATTTCTATGCACCAATTGATATGACCCAAATAATTTTTTATATTTCTTTTTGTTTATATGGTGAAATACATTCATTGATTTACATATATTTAACCATCTTTGTATTCCTTGGGATGACCCTCACATGATCATTGTGTATAATCCTTTCCCTATCCTGCTAGATTCAGTTTACTAGTATTCTTTTGAGGAATGTGCCTTGATATTCATCAAGGATATTGGTCTATAATTTTCTTTTTAAAGTAACTTCTGTGTTTGTTTTAGGTATAATTGTAATATTGGCTACATAGGATTTAATAGGGAAGATTTCTGTATCCTCAATACTTCAGAAGTGCTTGAGGAGAATGGGCATTAGGTTTTACTTGAAGTTTGGTAGAACTCAGTGAAACCTTCTGGACATGGTTCTTTTGGAGACTTTGAATTACTGTTTCCATTTCTTTACTCAATATCGGTCTGTTTAGAGTTTCTGTTTCCCTTTGGTTCAATCTTGAGAGCGTGTATAATTTTAAAATCTTGTTCATTTCTTTTAAGATCTTGAGCTTGGTGGAGTAAAGTTTTTCATTGTAACTTCTTATGATTTTCTTTTGTATTTTTGAAATATCTATTGTATCTATGTCATCTCTGAGCATATTTATTTGGGGATTTCAAATTTTTTCCTTACTGAGTCTAGCAAAGAATTTGTCAATTTTGTTTATTCTTTAGAAGAATCAACTCCTGGTTTTGCCAGCAAAGCCAATGCCCTGCCCATTGTTCTATCTCTCCATTCCTTCCATCTCTTTCCTATTCCCTCTTCCTGGTATAGTTGTTTCCTGTATACTGAAGCATAACATTCACTATTTTTTGCCTTATCAAGATTGCCTCTAGGTCTTACTACTGCATTAAGTTCCATTATTTTATTTGAATGATTTAGTTTTTTTTTTTTCAGTAGACTTTCTTGAATTTTGTTAGTTCTTTACTTGAATGTCTTTTTCAGGTCTCTGAGCATTGCTATGATTGTTGTCCTTAAGTAAGGCATATTGCTGAGGTCTGGTGATCCATCTGTGTCTTTTTGTTTATCTTCTATTGGTAACTCAGGTGTTGCATTTACCTTTCATGAAGGTTAGGCTGGGTTGGTGCTGTTTTATGGTGCTGTTTATATACAGACTTTTATGGAGGTTAAGCTGGGAGTGGGCAGGTGTGCTTAGGTCCCACATCATGATGATGATATTGCACTGGGGTTGTTGAGCAGCCACTTGCACACCTGCATGATTTGAGGTTTGGGCAGATACAAAGTCTCTGGGAGCCATATGGGGCTTCAAAACATCAGCCCAAGCCACACTGAGGAGAATGTGAAGAAACTCTCTAAGTGAATTTTTAAATAAAACTTTATAATTATTATTCACTGTCACTCCATCTCATTGCTCATTGATTTACTTATCAGGCACCAGTAACGCCTCCATTGTGAGACTTGCTGTTACTGTTTTTAGCGTATCAAATAGCCACGGGGAGCTTGCCAGGCTCTGCCATGAGGGCAGGATATTGTTGGTAGCTTGTAATAATGATTTTTACTAGTTTATTCTTGTTTGGGCTTCATGCTCAACTATGCTCAGGACCTGCTCTTGGCTTTGTGCTCAGAAATCACCCAATACACATTTTAAAGGGATTTAAATATACTTGTAGACATACGTTTATACACACACAAACACACACACACATATATTTATATATATACATATACTAACATACTAACTTTTAGTACAGTAACATTGTACTTGATTTAGTACAATTTTGGTTACAATTTTAGTACAGTAATATTGTGGGAAAAAATAGGACAATTTCAGGACATGTAAATCCCTATGTGTTTCCAATTGCAACCCTTTTACCTCAAAAAATAACTAATGATATAATTCCTTTGATAATCTTTTCTTGGTTTTTCTTAATATTTTTATGACCTTCGTATACATCCATAAATAATAGTTTATTTTTGAATTATAGATGAAGTTACATGATATTATATAAAACTATATAATATTGTGTTATTTATTAATTATATTCTATATAATTAATGTATCTATGTATTTATATATAATTTATATTATTGATTTATATAAAATATAAAAAATTTTATATATTCATAAAAATCTGTTTTGTGTATGATACATTATATATTTAAATGTATAATTTTTTATAATAAAAAATTAAATATAGCCAGGTTGCTCTCTGGACACTTGGGCCGAACCTCACACACGAGTGAAGCCCTGAAAAGCCAGATCAGCAGAACTCTGCGACCTTAGCTTCGAGGCCGCGCGACACACCATAAAACTCTTAATACCTATTATTCCCATACCATATTTGATAGGGTTCAAATTTAGCGTGAACCATGGTGACACCTCTAAGGGCAATTGGAAGCCGGCCTAAAAGCCTCCGTTGCTCTCGGAGAGCCCGGCAAGCTACCGAGAGTATTGAGTTTGCACGGCAGAGCCTCGCAAGCTACCCGTCGAGTATTCGATATGCCAACAACAGTAACAACAATTGGCCTCATTCACCTGTCACCGAAAGAGCCCCCAATATGGCAGCGTTAAGAAAGATGAACAAAGAGAGGCTGAAAAAATCTTGGGGACAAACTAGACTGCCAAAACGAAGAAAGACTAAGATGATTGTCTGTAGTTTCAATGCACGGTCACTGGCATCAGAAGCATCCATTGAGGACCTGATGGTGCAAGCACAGAAGATCAAGTACGACGTCATTGGTGTGGCCGAAATGAGGAGATATCGATCACATCACGCCATTTTCGACACTGGAGAAGTATTGTTCCTCAGAACATGCGACAACAGAGGCGTTGGTGGCATTGGTGTCCTTGTCAACACGAACTTGGCCATGAGCATCGATTCATTTGAAGGCCTAACAACCCGAATTGGACGATTACGCTTGAATCAATGTGGCTCACTGCCTGCAGTTTCTATCTTCATCATCTACACACCAACTTCCAACTACGATGAAGAAGAAATTGAGAGGTTCTACATAGAACTGGAGAAGTTTTATAAAGAAGACCACACCTTCTACAAGATCATTTTGACATCATTTTGACATAGAAATCTTTTGACAAGTTCTAACAGCTATTCATGATTAAAAAGCCTCCAAATGATTTTAATGCCAAGATAGGTCCGAGAAGGTCGCCCAAAGAACTCCACATTGGGACATATGGCCTAGAATGGAAAGATCAAGGTGAGAGACTATCTGAATTCATCATGTCGACCAAGACCATCCATGGTAACTCACAGTTCCAGAAGGCCGAATCTAAATGCTGGACATGGGAGTCTCCCGGTGGGCAGTTCCACAATAAAATTGACCACATCATATTCAATCGAAGGTTTTGCCTGACCGATGTCGCTATTGTCCCAAAATTCCAAACGGGATCAGACCACCGTCTCCTTGGTGCGAAATTCTACTTCACAGAGCGGAGAGAAAAGTCTGCAAAATTTATGTCTAAGAAGACAATTCCCAGAATGACCACCAACTGGGAGATCTTTGGCACTATTGCAGCAACGTGGGAAGATGCCGTCCTTGACAACATCGACGAGGAATACAATCGACTGGATCAGCACCTCCATGTCTGTGCGAAGAATGCCGAGAGTGAGAAAACCACAAACAGACGCCTGTCTTCGGAAACTCTCGAGCTCATTCGTCAACGTGGTTTGGCGCAAGCCTCTGGCAACCACAAGCTAACGTCCGAGCTCACAAAGCTGTGCAGAGATACGATAAAGGAAGACCTCAAAGAGAGAAGAGCAGCAGTGTTGGCCAGTGCAGCAGAAGCCGGGAAAAGTATTCACAACGCTCGCCTGTCTTTCCCAACTACAAGACCAAGATGACTGCCCTCTGATGTCCTGATGGATCTATCACATCCTACAGAAAGGCAATGGAGAAAATTATTCACGACTTTTACTCAGATCTCTTTGACAGCCATGTCCACCTGCCCACAAACAATTTCCGAAGGATGGATATGTCATTCCCAATGTTCTCCCTTCTGACATCCGACAAGCCATTTTGCTGGTAAAGACTCGAAAAGCACCTGGTCTGGACAAGGTCAGATCCGAACACCTGAAGAATCTGCTGCCAGTACTCATCAATACACTGGCCCGACTCTTCACACGCTACCTGTCTGAATACAAGGTTCCGTCCCAGTAGAAAACCAGTAGGACTGTTCTGTTGTACAAGAAGGGAGACATCCACGACATCGGCAACTATCGCCAATCTGCCTGTTGTCTGCCGTCTACAAGTTGTTCACTTGTGTCATCCTTAATAGAATAGGCAGAACACTAGATGAAGGACAACCATGCGAGCAAGCCGGGTTCAGAAGAGGATTCAGCATGATAGACCATATCCACACAGTGACCAAACTCATTTAAGTTTTGAGAGAGTTCAAGATGCCGCTCTGTCTAACATTCATTGACTTAAAGAAGGCCTTCGATTCTGTTGAGACTGAGACGGTCATTGAAGCCTTGGTCAAACAAGGTGTTCAAACTCAGTATATCAAAATCCTCCGAGAGCTGTATTGTGGATTCACCACCAGGATCCCACAAGGAAGTGATCATTGATGTAAAGAGAGGGGTGAGGCAAGGTGATACCATTTCACCGAAACTCTTCAGTGCCACCCTTGAGAACATCATGTGACAACTGGAATGGGAAAGAATGGGAGTGAAGATAGACGGTCGGCAATTACACCACCTCCTTGCTGATGACATGGTTCTCATAACGCCAAACATTAGCCAAGCGGCACAAATGCTGGCCGACTTGGACCACGAGTGTGGAAAGGTTGGATTGAAGCTGAATATCAACAAGATGATGTTCATGAAAAACAAACTGGTCCCTGAAGCTCCATTTGCTCTCAATGGAATGAACATCTCCGAATGCAGCAGCTATGTGCACCTGGGTCGAGAAATCAACACGAGAAATGGCTTGGTGCCAGAACTGCACAGGAGGAAGAGAGCAGCGTGGAATGCCTTCAAGAGCATCGAAGAGGTGGTTAAGAGAATGAAGAACCTCCGACTCCGGGCACATCTTTTCGATTCCACCGTTCTTCCTGCACTAACATATGCCTCAGAGACCTGGGCCCTACGCAAGCAGGATGAGAATGTTATTAGGGTATCCCAAAGAGGAATCAAAAGAGCTATGCTGGGAATATCATGTCTCACTCAAGTGAGAGAAGGAATCCGGAGTTCTGACCTCCGTTGATGGTCAAAAATCAGGGATGCTGTCTCGTTTGCCAAGGCATCAAAAATCAGATGGGCCGGTCTGTAAAAAACTAAAGCTCGCCGAGGGGGCGCGTGCACTTGCGGGCTCTCCTGGCAGCTGTCTCACCACCCGCGTTCGGTGCCCCGGAACCGCAGTGTGTGGACTGGATCGGGACGGCCGGTGGTCAAGGACAGGCGAAGGAAGAACGAGGACCAAGCTGGTGCTGATTAGTTACCGTTTATTCAATTTTCCATCTTTCTCATCTCCCGCACTCCCTGCTCTGGCCTCTCTCTGGATCAACTGCTGCTTCTTTTTGGCTTCTCTCTCTCTTCCTCCTACTTGTCTCTCCCACCTTGCCCTCTAGGCTACACCCAGCCAGCTAGGAAAATCAATATAAGAAAGCCCTTCCTGAGGGCAGGGCATTCCAAAGCCCTTCCTCACTCTTAAGGTGTTTTTCTTTTCCTTAGTCCAGGAACTTATTAACATCTTAATACTAGTTTTTTGTATGGACATAGCAAGGGATACATTGAGGCTTGCAAGGCAGCTCTCCTGGCAACATCTTGCCACAGGCTCAGACCACAGCACTCAGGCCAGATTAATCATTCCTCACCCTAGCAGGGTCCGGAATCTAGTTATCACTGTTTGGATCATGACAACATTTGTCCATGATCAAGCTCTTAACTTATAGTTAAGCATTAGGCACTTTGGCCAGGCCCATCTCGATGCCAGGGTAACACACAACTCACCGCTTGCCCTGGGTCCTTCTTGTCCCACGTCGGGACCGTGCTTTGGGGGTGCTAGGAAGTAAGGGCAGCTGAGGCTTAGGTCAAGAGAACAGATGCCCTGGAGGAAAATATCATGTAGAGTCAAATGACTCCCAGGTTACAAAAGCATAGCATTTGTTAAGTCTTCCTGTGTCCATACAAAAAGGACTTGCTCTGAATAATCTATGCAAAGGACTCAAGGAGAAGAGAAAAACATTATTTACAAGTCAACAAAACACTAAGAAAGAAGCTACAAATAAACAAAGAGGAATAGGAGCACTGTAACGGGAGTAACCCAATAAACCTAAACTACCTGAATCTATGTTATTCTACACCGGTCATGTAATGCGATTCAGAGACGACTGTTGGACTAGAGCTGTTACAGACTGGATTCCACGGGACGTCAGAAGACCTCATGGTCGCCCACCAACTAGATGGTCGGATTTCTTCGTCAAATCTCTGAGTGAACGATTTGAGGCTCTTTCTGTTCCTGGAGCGAGCAGGTATTATTGGGCTACACTAGCTCGCAACAGGGACAAACGGAGATGTTACTGGTGCTTGCTCGAGCAAATCGAAGATCAACAGGACTACAAGTGATACAAGTGATATTTAATTTTATAAAAATTAAATTTTTATACATTATGAATTAAATTCTATGTATTTCAGGCATAGAATATTCTAACACCAATCCCCCACCGTGTCGACTTCCCTCCACCAGTGTCCTCAGGCTCTCTTTATTCCCAGTCTTCCTCCTTAAATGGCACATTTTTTAGCTGAATTATTGTAGTTTGGTTTCCACACTTATGGTATTGTTGGCTCTGTGGGTCAGGTATATACGTATACCACACCTCTGCACCACCAACGTGTGCAAGGTCCTGACCTCACCCTGTTACCTCCCGTCCACTTCCACTTACTTCACCCCCTTTAACGTCCTCTTGCCCTGACTGTTTAATTTTCATAATCAAGGGTTAAGTGTTTTCTAACCTCTCATTCTCTTGTCATGTTATTCTATACATGATAGATAAGTCAGAACTTCTGGTATTTGTCATTCTTCTGACTTCACTTAACAAGAACTCCAGTTTCATCCAAGTTGTAGCTAAATGCATAGGTTTTTCATTCCTAGTGGTTATATAGTCTCTCGTTATGTATATATACAAAACCCTCATTATATACTTATTCATCATTTGATGCTGGTTTGATTCCAGATACTAGCTATTGTAGTAGTGTTTCAGGGGTGTACATAATGCCCTTTTGAAAGAATATTTATGTATCTTGGGGGTAGAAATCAAGAAGTAAAATTGCTGAGTCGTATGGAAGCACGATTCTAACTTTTTTTGAGAAATCTCCACACTGTTTTCTATAGGGGTTGCACCGTGCAATGTTCCCAATAGCAGTGGATGAGAATTCGTTTTTCACCATATCCCTGTCAATACAGGTTCCTTCTAGACTTTTTGATACATGCCATTCTCACTGGTGTGAGATAATATCTTATTGTCATCGTCATTTAGATTTCCCTGATGATACATGATGATGAATACTTTTCTTTGAGGCTGTCTTTCTGTCACTTCCTCTTCCCATTGCTTTGTTTGATTGTTTTGGTTTGTTTTATACACCACACCTGGTCGTGCTCAGCAGAGTGCCCTTGGGATTTAGCCCACATTTCTTTTGTTATGAAGAAACTTTTTAAATCTGATGTAATCCCATTATTTATTTTTGTTTCTGTCATTTTTTACCAATGACCCCTTATCATTGGAAAGACTCTGAGACCCAAGTCATATCTTTACTAATGTGTTTTATGCTTTATGTTCTACTTATAGGGCAGAATTTGGAGCCACACTCAGCTGTGCTCAGGACTTACTCCTGGCTCTTTTTTCAACAAGTCACTACTAGTAGTGCTCAAGATGCCATATGTGCACACACACACACACACACACACACACACATAAATACACATTATATATTTATATGTTTGTATCATGGTCACTGTCATCCCGTTGATCATCAGATTTGCTTGAGCACGTGCCAGTAACGTCTCCATTCATCCTAGCCCTGATATTTTAGCAGCCTCTCGTCCTTCCCAGCGATGCCACTTTGGAGGGTCTTTCAGGGTAAGGGGAATGAGACCCATCATTGTTACTGTATTTGGCATGTTGAATACGTCACAGAGAGCTTGCCAGGCTCTGTCATGTGGGCAGGATGCTCTCGGTACCTTGCCAGTTTCTCCAAGAGGGAGAACTAGGCTATAAGAGATCTTCTGGGAGCTTTGTTTTATAGTCTCTGGATCTTGGCCATTGATGGGATTACACAGCACTGGGGGAAGTTTGTGGGTTTGGCTGCCAACCTACTGGAAAATGGGGGGTCTGGGTGGAGGAGGCCCAGTCCCAAACCAAGCAGGCTTGGAGATCTCAGCCCTGGGTCCTGCACACCTGGATTCCTCTGCCAGTTCCATCATGCATGAAGCTCTTCTGAGAGTGTAGAGAGTGGTCTTGAGCATGGCTGTGGCTGGGTTCCGGAGGTCTTTGGCTGCCGGGACTCTGTTTGGGGCAGGATGGGAGACTCAACCCGGCCCCCTCTGAGGGGCCCCAGTGAAGACAGCCAGGCGTGGGGACAAGAGTTGCTATATTCACCTAAACTTTCATATGTGAGCTATACATTAAGATAAAAATTGACAGTGACAAAAGAAGTTCACATTTGAAAAATTTTCACACAAATCTAACATGTCCTTAAAAAGATTTTACAGTAGAGTTCTGGATGCAAAGCTGGGTTGTGTAAAAACTCATGATCTCATTATTCACACCAGCATTTTGTGTTTTAGTTAATTCATAAGATCAAAATGTTTCTTTTTCACTGATTTGTATTTTAAAGTGAAATATTGTCCCTGTAGGAAGGTACTGAGGCCAGGGCTTTTGAAATTGATGAAATCTTGAAGTGATCCAATGGACTTTGTGCTGCAGGTGAAGGAACCCTCTACCGGGTTTCATGAGTTCAAAATCTGAGGCCCCACATGCTTTTCACTCCAGAGTATGAGTTTTTGTTTTTCCCTGCCTTCCACCTCTACTATTCTCTTCCTCAAAATATTCCTCAGCTAGGACGACCTGGTTGGGCAAGCTGATATTTTAACTTCAGAACTGGCAAACAAAGATGTTTGCTTTGTCAAATTGAAGAATTAGCAACTCTAGGAGTGATCTGCCTGCATGTACAATTTAATAAAAGACCGTCACTTTCCAAATCAGCATCCATCCAGAAGAGCAGCTTTGGTACATTAATAACCAGCTCACTAATTTGCTAGGAAAAGCATTAAGCTCAGGCTAATAATTTGGCCATTGAATTTCAAACATTCACAGCTTATAAACAGTCTCTAGTGTTTCTCATTTATGTGGCCAATGGCACATTTATAAAAGATAAAAAATTCTAGAAAAATAACCAAATAGTAATTAACTGCTTGTTATTTGCAATGTTTCACAATTTCCCCAACTGGACCCCCAGTTCTAACAATAACCTGATCCATCTCCTCCCCTCCAACCCTGCCCTTCCATCCCAAATAATACATCGGTAGTAGCCACAACTCCACACATGCTGCACTGTGAAGAGGCATAGGATACAATGCTCAGAGGGAGGTGTGAGTGAGAGGAGAGGAGAAGAGGGAGGCCATGCTCTTCGTGATCTACGTTGGGTTTTACCTCCACACACCCTTTCTGCACATTTAGTCCTTCCCAGATTTGCCTTCTCAGTCAAATGCAGCCTTTCCTCATAGGAGGCATAACAACGTGTGGACACTTAACACTGGCCTTCTTGACAGGGCCCAGGCCAGCTTCTACCTGCTTCTTCCATTCCACTATAAACATGAGTTCTCCCTTTGGTCTGAAGTTCCAGTATCTGCTTTGGCACAAACCTCAGGCAGAGCCTTGTGGCCTTTCTGTTGCTGGTCTCACCTCCTCTCTGCTTTGAGCTCTCTGGTGGCTTCAGCATCAGACTCGAATTTCCCTCTCTTCTGTATTGTTGTGTGCTGTGACAGCAGAGACCCCTGAATGAGTTCTCTCATCTCCCAGGAATCAACCTCCTCAGAGAATGCTGTCCTCGTTAGATCAAGAACTCTTCCCACTTTCTCTCCTCTTTCTCTAGCTCTTCTAGCCCCCACTCCACCTTATTTTTAGGACATCCTTTGCTGGGTGTCTGCCAGATTTCTGGTTTAAGGTGTTTCAGTTCCAGTGTAGAACACATTGTCACATCTTCCCCATCCTTCCAGCACCCTGCCCATTACAGACCAAGAGTTGGGGGTGCGGAGGTGGGGAAGAACTTCTCACTTCTACTGTTGAAATCCTGCTTCTAGCATGTGTCCACAAGGGTCAGATCTAGTAGAGGACTTAAGGCACTTGCCTTGTGCACAGTTGACCATGATAAGATCCTTCACACCTCTAAGAGTCATTTCGAGCAAAGATATAGGAATAAACTCTGAGCACTGTCAGATGTTGCACAAACTTCAATCTACCCCCAAAGACTAATAAACACTATTTTGTAACTAAAAATCTTAATAATTTTCTCTACTATATAATATGTCAGTGGCACAATATACTGTAGTTTATTCACCCACTATACTTTTGTTAAATATTTGGATATTTTCCAATTTTGGAAATTATTATCAATACTAAAATTGGTGAATATTTTTAACCTCTGTGCACATGTACACATATATAGGTGGTCCTTACTCTTCCCAGTCTGTTAACAAAAACTTGTACATATCTGAGCTGTTTCCTCACTTTTCATGCTGAGTGCTTTTACCATTTTACCTTAGTTGCATAAAAATGTAGTGTGAGAATATCATACTACAATGAAAGAGTGTCGACTAACCATGCACTTTGCAAACTGAGAACTGAATTTGTATATTCTCATGTAAACCTATGCATGTTATATTTCTCTCTACACCCATGTGTTCACATATAGTTTAGGATTGAATTACAAAAATTTATACAACTAAGTTTATTAAATCAAACCATTTATTTTCCAGGGTAGTTGTGCTCATTTTTTGTTTTCATTCATCATTGAATCAGACTAGCCACTATTCCATATCCTTACACATAGTTGGTATCTCAGTAAAGGTAAGCTCCTTGTTACATGCATTTATTGATTATATGGGTTTTCTTAAGTGAAATACCAGATTCAGTATTTTTCTGTTACATTTCCTTTCATTAGTTATGGAAATTACTTCTATATTCTGTTATTTTCTTTGCTGATATGCTATAAATATATTTTTCAAGTTTGTGGTATTATTTGATGAGCAGAACATTCAATATAAACATATTAAAATCTATAGATGTTTTCTTTTGTAGTTGTCCTTTTGTGATTGCTTCAGAAAAATTTAAACCAGATAGTTTAAAATATAATTAAATATTATCAAAGAAGATCCCGCGGGGCCCCAGGACCTGATCTCAACCCACCGTCCAGCGGATAGGGACCCCTGGCTCCCAACCACTGCCACAGACCCCAAACACACTGTTTCTTCATCCAGGTGTGTCAGTCCACCTCATATGGTGCCAGAAGGGGGCGTGACCTCTGTGGTAGTGGGCGTGACTTCCGCTGCAGGGGTGTGGTCTCGGGGGCGGCAGCTGCTTACACTGACTCAGCTATTCTCCCCTCTTTTAGTACACTCTATAGACATCTCAATCTTCATTACCTAATTCTGTAGAGAACTCCTGGGCTACCTCAGACATAAAAGGCAAATAGGCACTAGCCTACTCCAATTTCATTAAAATATCAGTAAGCACAAATCCTTTCCAATTCCACCAAAATACCGATGAGCGCAAGAAGCCCAATGTGAAAGAACACATCCTTCACCAGAAATCTCACAGAGAACAGCACTAATGAACTGAAAGTTACCACCTCTATACAACCGTGACAATATGAAGAAACAGCACAAATCCCCACAGTGAAGAGAGGATTAAGAAAAGAGTCTTAGAAGCCTCAGCAGGCTTCTAGATAAAGAATTCAGAAGAAATGCTGAGAATGTTCATCAAACTTACAGAAACAGTGGAGCAGTCAGCAAAGAAAATATGGGAAGAAATGAGAGCAGAAATAGGAAAGCTACATTCAGAAATGTCACGAGAATAAAAGTCTTGCTAGACAATGGGGCTGGAGGTAAGAGTTGAAAGGGTTGATGGGGTCTGCAGCGATAGCACAGTGGGTAGGGCGTTTGCCTTGCACACAGCTGACCCAGATTCGATTCCCAGCATCCCATATGATCCCCTGAGCACCGACAGGGGAAATTCTTGAGTGCAGAGCCAGGAGTGACCCCTGTGCATCGCTGAGTGTGACCCAAAATGCCAAAAAAAAAGAAGAGAAAAAACCCTACAAGCACAACAAACCCTTACAGAAAGATGGCACAAAACTCCACAACAATAATCTCTCTCAACATCAATGGTCAAAATGCACCCATCAAGAGACACAGAGTGGAAAAATGGATTTAGAAACTGAACCCAACATCCTGTTGCCTACAAGAAACACATCTGAATGGTCAGAGCAAACACAGACTCAAAATTAAAGCATGGGAAACAGTCCTTCAAGCAAACAACTGCCTCAAAAAAGCCTAGGTGGCCATACTAGAAATCAGACAACAAAGATTTCAGGTTGAAAAAAATTAGAAGGGACAGCGAAGATCATTTTTTACTAATCAAGGGATATGTACAGCAGGAAGAACTCAGACTCCTAAATGTATATGCACCTAATGAGGAACCAGCTAAATACTTAAAACAACTGCTAACAGATTTTAGGGAGGACATTGCTAGCAACACAATAGTAGTTGGAGACTTCAACACTGTCTTATCACCTCTGGATAGATCAACAAGTTCAAAACTCAGCAAGGAAACGCTGGCCTTGAGAGAAGAAATAGAAGAGAGAGGGCTAATAGACCTATGCATGGCTTTGCATCCCCATAAAAAAGAATACACATTCTTTTCCAGTGCACACAGAACATTCTCCAAAATAGATCATGCGCTGGGCCACAAAGCATACCTCCATAGTACCAGGAAGATAGAAATTGTATCAACTATCTTCTCAGACCATGATGCACTGAAGATAGAAGTTAATCATGCATAGACGTAGAGGACCAAATTATAAACCTGGAAATTAAACAACTCAATGTTGAACAATGAGTGGGCCAGGGAGGAAATCAAGGAAGAAATCAAAAGGTACCTGGAAACAAATGAGAATGAAGACATAAGCTACCAGAACATGTGGGACACAGCTAAAGCCATGTTAAGGGGAAATTTTATAGTTCTGCAAGTGTATTTCAGAAAGGAAGAGAGGGCCCACATAAATAACCTGACCTCACAGCTCAAAACCTTAGAAAAGGACCAACAAAAGGAGCCTAAACCAGGCAGGAGGAAAGAAATAATAAAACTTTGAGCAGAAATCAATGACATGGGAACCCAAAAAACAATCTGAAAGATCAATGAATCTAAGAGCTGGTTCTTTGATAAAATAAATAGGATTGATAACCCACTAACAAGACTCACAAAGAAAGAGAGAGAGAACTTTAATAAAATGCATCAGAAATGAAAAGGGGGACATCACAACAGAAACCAAAGAAATTCAAAAGATCATCAGAGACTACTTTGAAAATCTGTACACCATGAAACAAGAGAATCTAGAAGAAATGGATTCCTCTAATCTCCCAAGGCTGAACCAAGATTATTTGGAATACCTTAATAGACCCATTACTATCAAGAAAATTGAAACTGTAATCGAAATCTCCAGAAACAAAGTCGAGGTCTAGATAGATTCACTAGCGAAGTCTTCCAAAAATTTGAAGAGGACCTATTGCCAGTTCTTTTCAAGCTTTTCCAGGAAATCAAGGAAAGAGAAACACTCCTAAACAGTTTCTATGAGGCACATATCACCCCAGTACCAAAAGCAAACAGAGACACCACAGAAAAAGAAAACTACATACAGGTGTCTCTGATGAATACGGATGTGAAGATACTCAACAAAATATTAGCGACTAGAATCCAACAGCTTATCAACAAGATCTTATATCACGACCAAGTGGAATTCATCCCGGGGATGCAAGGATGGTTCAACATTTGGAAGTCAATCAACATAATCCACATATCAGCAAAAGAAAAGATAAAAACCATATGATCATATCAATAGACACAGAGAAAGCATTTTACAAGATCCAGCACCCGTTCATGATGAAAACTCTCACCAAAATGAGCATAGAAGGAAACTTCCTCAATATAGTAAAAGCCAACTACCACAAGCCTGTAACAAGTATTATCCTCAAAGGGGAAATACTAAGGGCCTTCCCTCTAAAATCAGGGACAACACAAGGATGGCCACTCTCACCACTTCTGTTCAATATAGTACTGGAAATACTTGCAATAGTGGTTAGGCAAGAAAAAAATATTCAGGGCATCCAGATAGGAAAGGAAGATATCAAGCTCTCACTATTCGCAGAAGATATGATACTATATTTAGGGAACCCTAAAACCTCTACCAAGAAACTCCTAGAAACAATGGAGTGTATAGTAAAGTTGCAGGCTATAAAAACAATACCCAAAAGTCCATGGCTTTCCTATACGCAAATAATGAGAGAGAAGAAAGTGATATGGAAAAAGCAATCCCGTTCACAATCATGCCTCAGAAAGTCAAGTACCTCAGAATCAGCTTAACTAAGGAGGTGAAGGACCTATACAGAGAAAATTACAAAACATTACTTCACTACATAAAAGAGGGCATGCAGAAATGGGAACACATCCCCTGCTCATGGAATGGGAAAATTGACATTGTCAAATGGCAATACTCCCCAAAGCATTATACAGATTCAATGCGATCCCTATAAGGATACCCATTACATTTTTCAAGGAAGTGTGAGAGAGAACTGCCCTGAGAGCCCTCAGACAACAGAACAACAGGACACAACATGGAGTCTCCCCCACCCCCATGGGCCGCCTTTGTAATTTTTATACAGGGGGGCAGTTCTCTCTCATACGAGCCACTCACATTGGGTGTTCTTAAGCTGCTGTGTAAGGACTAGATCAGGACGGCTCCTCCTTGTACTCTGCTTCTGTGTGTGCCGCTGTGCTCTGTTCTGTCTGTCTCTCTATCTCTGTCTCTGTAGTCTCTCCTTTGGTCTCTTCCGACTTCTCTCTGTCTCTATTTCTGTGTTTTTTTCTGTCTGTGTAGTCTGTCTCCTTTGCTTCTGTGTCTTCTCGTATGTCTTCTGTATCTTCTCTGTTCTTCTCCCGTGTCTTCTCATGTGTCTTACACTCTGTCTGTTCTGTCTTCTTCTTCTGTCTCTCCTGTCTTCTTCTTCTGTCTCCCTGTCTTCTTCTTCTGTCTCCCTGTCTTCGTCTTCTGTCTCCCTGTCTTCTTCTTCTCTCTCCCCGTCTTCTTCTTCTGTCTCCTCGCCTTCTTCTTCTGTCTCTCCTGTCTGTCTTCTTCTGTCTCCTCTGTCTTCTTCTTCTGTCCTTCCTGTCTTCTTCTTCTGTCTCCCTAATATTCCCCCACAGTCTTAGTTTATATAGAAGATTACATAAGGTGGTAACACAAAGGTGGGTTTAACATTAACAAATCAATAAAGAAGGGTAAGACCATTTCTTGAGGAGATTAACAAAATCTCATTTAAGGAGATTAATAGGAGATCCATTCAAGAGTGGGTCCAAACAAGGGTGTGTCAGGGTGTGTTCTTTCTTCCTTCCTCAGCTAGTAATCCGCTTAAATACGTATAGTAAATTTACTTATAATATTTCTAGCAATGTCATTCTGTATGAGCACAGTAAGAGATATATCAGACTTACAGTTTGGTTCTTCCTAAGGACATTCACTATATATTCCAGACCACAGTCCTCAGGCCAGGTTAGTCTTCCTAACCCCTAGTCTCATCGTTACTTTTGGATCATGACAGCATTTGTCTATGACCATGGTCTCAACTTACAGTTGAGTATTGTGGCACTTTGGCCTGGCCCATTTTGATGCCAGGGTAACTCACAGCTTGCCCTGGGTCCACTCTGTCCCTTGTCTCGGGACCCTGCTTTTGGGGTTCTAGGAACTAAGGGCAATTGAGTTGAGAAAGCAGATGCCCAGGAGTAATTATTATTGGAGTCAGTCAGCTCCCAAGTTACAAAGCATATTATTAACTATCTTCCTGTGTCCTTACAGAAAGGACATTGCTTTAAGGTAAACTAAGTTCTCTGAGGCAAGGCTAAAAGGACAAACTCCACGTTATCCTACAGAGAAATATCACCTTCCCCAACCTCAAACTCTACTACAAAGCGGTAATAATTAAAACTGCTTGGTACTGGAACAAAGACAGAGCAATAGACCAATGGGACAGGGTAGAATATCCTTACATACACCCTCAAATATATGATTATCTAATCTTTAATAAGAGAGCAAGAAATGTGAAGTGGAGCAAGGAAAGTCTCTGTAACAAATGGTGCTGGCAACACTGGACAGCTACATACAAAAAAATGGGCTCAGACCTATACCTAACACCATGCACAAAAGTCAGATCAAAATGGATTAAAGACCTCAACATCAGACCAGAATCCATAAGTTACATTGAAGACAATGCCAGCAAAACCTTCCACGACATTGAAGCTACAGGTATCTTCAAAGATGACTTGCCACTATCAAGGCAAGTGGAAACAGATATAAACAAATGGGACTACCTTAATCTGAGAAGCTTCTGCATGCGAAAAGATACAGTAACCAGAATACAAAGACAGTCTACAGAATGGTAAAGAATATTCACTCAATACCCATTGGATAATGGTTGATATCAAGGATTTACAAGACACTGGTCAAACTCCACAAGAAGAAAACATCCAACCCCATCCGAAAATAGGGTGATGAAATGAACAGAAACTTTTTCAAGGAAGAAATCCAAATGGCTAAAAGACACATGAAAAAATGCTCCTCGTCACTAATCATCAGGGATGCAGATCAAAACAACAGTGAGATACCACCTCACACCACAGGGACTGGCACATACCCAAAAGAACAAAAGCAACCAGTGTTGGAGAGGATGTGGGGAGAAAGGGACTCTCCTTCATTGCTTGTGGGAATGCTGACTGGTTCAGCCCTTTTGGAAAACAGTATGGACACTTCTAAAAAAATAGTAATTGAGCTCCCATTTGACCCATCAATACCACTTCTGGGAATATATCTCAGAGATGCAAAAAAGTATAGTAAGATGCAAAAAAGTAACATCTGCACCTCTATGTTCATTGCAGCACTGTTTACAATAGCCAGAATCTAAAAAAAAAAAAAACACCAAGAACAGATGACTGGTTAAAGAAACTTTGGTACATCTATACAATGGGATACTATGCAGTTGTTAGAAAAGATGAAGTCATAAAATTTGCATATAGGTGGATCAACATGAAAAGTATCATGTTAAGTGAAATGAGTTGGAAAGAGAGGGACAGACATAGAAAGATTGTACTTATTTGTGAAATATAATGTAACAGAATGGGAGACTAACACCCAAGAATAGTAGAGATAAGTACCAGGAGAATTATTCCACCACTTGGAAGCTAGCCTCCAGCTTAGATAGAGAAGGGTCACCAAGTAAAGGTGCTAGGTGGTCCTGCTAGGGATGGGAGATACAGGCTGAAAATAGACTATAGACTGAACATGATGCCTACTTAATAACTCTATAGTAAACCACAACACCCCAAAGGAGAGAGAGAGCAAAGGCAAATGCCCTGCCACAGAGGCAGGGTGGGGTGGAGGGGACAGGGTGAGGGTGGTGGAAGGGATGCTGGTACCATTGGTGATGGAAAATGGGCATTGGTGTAGGGATGGGTACTCAATCATTGTATGACTGAAATGCAAGCATGAAAGGTTCTTAAATCTGTAACTTTATCTCATGATGATTCACTAACAAATAATTTAAAAAATATTACCAAAGGAATTTTAAGATTTTTCTTTTGACATATAGACTCTTAATTAACAATTCCAATATATTTTTTCTTATAGTATTCTAAATAGGAGAAAAATTTAGGAGCATGTATCTTGGGTTTAATGTATATTTTAGCATTTTAGATGCTGGTGTTTAGTTGGAGTGATTATGAAGATTGATTATATTAGAAATAAATTGATTGCATACATTTCTTCCTTACATTCATCAAATGTAATTGTTTTGGTTACTAGTGGATAACCAATTAACTTTGCAAAGACCATCAAAATGTCCTTCCTAGTTTCCTGAAATCTGTTTGCATTTCTCAATATATCATCTTTCCTGGAGTCCTAAAATATCCTAGTGAGAGGTTCAAAGTTGAGTCAGGCACTAGACAGGAAATTCAAAGCATACTACTAGCGTGGCTATGTTATGGTTTTCATAAAAATAAATAAACCACAGATCATGAAAATTAGCCTGTAATAATAATCATTCATATTTAGTTAATTTCCAACTTCTATTTTTTACCACTTGCAAAAATCAGTTGTAATACACTCCTAGTTAATAAAATTCATGTAACATAATTATTGGCAATATCATATCCATTTGTTTTCTTACTTTTGGGGGAAAACACAATTCTTGGTTTGGAAAACAACTTTCCAGTGACATTTTCTATTCTGAAATTCAATGTGAATTTCAAGTAAAAAATAATCCTGGTGCAATGATAAAAATGAAATTAGACCTGTATAAAACTAAGAGATCATAAACCATACTTCTAAATGGGCCACTGCTTATTAATAATAATTTTCATAGGGAATTTACAAAGTATGTAGAACAGAGCAATTATAGAAATCATAAAAGTGCTATGGTTCATCAAAGTTTCAGATCAATTTTTTTGTAAGAGAAATGACTTGGAAACTATAAACATGTGCCTAGGGAATTTTGGATTCTAAAAGAAGCTGAAGGGCTGACTTATTTATACTGGCCAGGATCTTAGTTTCTGATATTCTAAGAAATATTAAGTTCATGTGCTTTGAATGTTGTTAGAAATAGACATGGCAGCACCTCCTAAAATTCTGGCCATTATGTCTGTCTATATAATGGGTGTCATGGTTTTAAAAGCTCTTAGACAATTAATGAATGCATTGTGGTCTATAACCCAGGATCGGCAATTTTGTCAGACCAGCCAAGAATTAGAAGTATGTAGGAAAACTAAAGACCTTCCCAATTTTAACTCAGATTTATTCAAACCCAATTTTAACTCAGATTTATCCAAACTTGGTTGGTTCTATAATCCTTTGGAATTCTGTGGCAGGAGACAGGGCTTTGCCTCTCTGAGAGCTGCTGTTAGGTATCAACCACAGTGACAAATACATCCCAAGCTTCCTTCTTCTTTCACACCATCTCCACTCAGTATCTCAGTACCTGGGAACAAAATGGAATTGTTTTGACATTTTGTAAAATTAAAACTATAGATTAAAATACTGGATTATTTACTGACATGATAAAGGCTAAGATTAGGTCAGGGTCAACAAAATGCTCATAATGAAGTGGGAATGACTGTGGGAAGAGTCATGCAAAAGCCATCAGTCAAGGACCACCTAAAGACTTCAACAACGAGCCCAACACCCAGCAGGGTCAGGGAGTAGTTCCCAATACTTTCAAATTAATTTTACCTGTTTTATTCCTTCGACTCACATTATACAATTTCTCTTTTTGGGGGTTTGCGGCCATCACATATATCAATTATGAACAGCAAACTTTAATTGTAGATGTATGTGATTTACCAAAGATGGGAAAAGTAAGTTAGAAATAATTTAACTACTTCCTACTCCCTTCCTTCCTTGCTTCCCCCTCTCTCCATTTCTGTGAGTTCAGAGATGGGTGCATTCATTTGCCAAGAATGATTCCGCCAGCCAGCCAATGAAGGAATGAGGAATGAAGGAACGGGGTAACAGGCTGGTTGGTTGGTAGTCAGTGAACATTTATTCTTCTCCTCACAGCATTAGTTATATATATATATATATATATATATATATATATATATATCCAGAACCTAGTCACAGCCATGCTCGAGGACCCTCTCCACATGTTTGCACATGTTTGGACAGGCCTCACGCATGAAGGTACCAGCAGAGGAACCCAAGTGTGTGTAATCCCATCAACAGCCAACATCCAGAGACTTAAAAGCAAGCTCCCAGAAGTGCCCAGCCGCTTCTCAGCCTCGAGATATCTTGTAGCCTGCTTCTCCCTCTGGGAGAAACTAGAGGCTTCTGAGGGTCTCCTGCCCACATGGGACAACCCTGCAAGCTTCCCATGGTGTATTCATATACTAAAGCCAGTAACAAGCTGGATCTCATTCCCCTGACCCTGAAAGAGCCTCCAGTGCAGCATCATTGGGAGGGCCAAATGGAGAGAGGCTTCTAAAATCTCAGGGAAAGCACAAAAGGAGAGGTTACTGAGCCCGCTCAAGAAATCAACGATTAATGGGATTTCATGATCTTTTATCGTGATATATATGTATATGTATATATATACATATATATGTGTGTGTGTGTATTAGTTATACAGAAATCATGAAGGGTAGGAGTACTCATAAGTGTGTGTTTGAACAGTATCATAACATAAACAGATGTGAAGCCCCTCCTTCAGGGGAAATTCTTCTAGGAGATTAACTCAAGGACAAAATCTCATCTAGAGATACAACACTGTAGATTACTAGTAGATGCGTTCAGTGGTTAGACTCCATCTAAGGGCATAGTTCTTTCTCCTTTTCTTAACTAGTAATACATTTAAACAATAATATTAAGTTTATTTCTCACTAATAATTCTATTTATTTTGTATAAACACAGTGAGAAATATATTAAGCATAAGAGATGTGTGTTCACAAAAGAAGAGAGAGTTGCGGGGCTCTGTCTCTCCCGCCTCCTGCATTCAATAGTCTCATGCCGCTTCCCCCGCCCCGGGGAGGCTGATGGAGATGGGCAGGCGAAGGAAGGGAGGAGTGCCAGGCTGGTTGGTGTCAATTTCAGTTTATTCCAATCTCCGTTCCTGTTCTGCTTCTCTCTCCTGTGCCTCTGTGCTTCTATGCTTTTGTGCTTCTGTGTGTTCTTCCGTGCTTCTGTCTCTTCCCCCCCACCCCACCCCCCGCTTCTGTCTCTTCTCCCCTGATCTTACAGTCTTGAGTTTATATAGCAATCACATAGGGTGGTAACACAAAGGTGGGGCTGAACATTAACCAATCAACAAAGAGAGGTAAGACCATTTCTGGAGGAGATTACCAAAACCTCATCTAAGGAGATTACTAGGAGATCCATTCAAGGGTGGGATCCAAACAAGGGTGTGTCGCTTTCTCCTTTCCTCAGCTAGTAATCCACTTATATAGTTGTAGTATATCTACTTCTAATATTTCTAGCAATGTCATTCTGTATGAGCACAGTAAGAGATATAAACTTAAAGTTTGGTTATTCCTGAGGACATCTTACTATACATTCCAAACCATAGTCCTCAGGCCACGTCCTAACCCCAGCAGGATCCTAATCTCGTCCTTACCTTTGGATCCCTTACCTTTGGATCGTTAGAGCATTTGTCCATGATCATGTCCTCAACTTATAGCTGAGTATTGTGGCACTTTGGCCTGGCCCATTTTGATGCCAGGGTAGCTCACAGCTTGCCCTGGGTCCATTCCGTCCCTCTTCGGGACCCTGCTTTTGGGGTGCTAGGAACTAAGGGCAACTGAGTTGAGAAAGCAGATGCCCAGGAGTAAATATTACTCAGAGTCAATCAACTCCCAAGTTACAAGAGCATAATATTAACTGTCTTCCTGTGTCCATACAGAAAGGACATTGCTTTATGGTAAACTATGCAAAAGACACTAACTTACAGTACAAGTTCTGTGTCCTTAGAAGGATCTGATTTTACAAGATAACAGAATCTGATTAGGGAAAAAGTGATTAACTGGTTGGGAAGGAGGATGCAGAGAAGAGTTTACAGATAAGCAAAGGAATGGGAGTGTCTCCAGAGCACTTAAACCTAAACTCCTTGTGACAAGAGAGAAAGGACAAACCAATGTTACCCTATATCGGATGGTTCTTCCTGGGGACATCTTGTCATATATCCCAGACCACAGTCCTCAGGCCAGGTTTGTCTTTCCTAACTCCAGCAGGGTCCTTATTCAGTTATTTCTTTTTGGGTCATGACAAAATTTGTTCCATGACCATGTTCTTAACTTGTTATACTTCTTTTGACACTTAGCTTATCTTGTTTCTATGCCAGGGTAGCTTAGAGCTTGTCCTCGGTCCATCCAAGTCCCTCACCAGGACCTCCTTTTGTGGATGTTAGGAAGTAATGGTAACTGAGGCTTAAGTCAAGTAAATATGATAGATGCTCAGGAGCAAATATTATTTGGAGTCAATTAACTCCCATGTTACAAAAGCATAGGACTGTCTTCCTGTGTCTTTCATACAGAAAGAACATTGCTGTACCATGCAAAGAACACAAAAGAATGAGAAAAGCAATATAGTATTATGAGGGCTTAATGGAATTAGGTGTGCCTCAGGAGCACTGTGGTAATAATAACTCAATAAATCTAAGCTCCCTGTGGGAAAAGCAAGGACAAACCAATGTTATGAAACAACTTTCTCTCTTTGTCTTTCTCTTTCTTTCCTTTCCTTTCTTTTTTCTTCCTGAGATCTTTCATTCTATTGTCACATGATTTTCGGGATAAAACAAAGGACCTTGAATACACTTTGTCCACTCACCTATCTTCCTTGCTTTCTTGCTTGCTTCTTTTTGCTTCCTCGGGTTTTCATATGTGATAACAAGGATTTAAACCAGGGTCATCTGCATGTATTTAACTTCCTGTATTACCTTTTCAACACCATGATAAGACATTTTTCTTATGCTTGTTGATCATCCATATATCTTCTTGGGTGATGGGCTTTGGTCACACTCAGCAGTGTTCAGGGCTTACTTTTGGATCTGTGCTTAAGGGTAACTTCTGGCAGCGTTTTGGGTCCATATGGAGTGCCAGTGATTGAACCAGAGTGGCTGGCTGTGTGCAAGATAAATAACCTATCTGCTGTAATATCTCTCTGGTCCCTCTAATTAGAATTTTAGACTTGGCAACTTTCTCTTTTCCTTTAAGTTCTCTTTTGTTTTTTCTGGGATGCCATGAATTACTTGGGTGAAGAAATTTGTTCCATTTCTCAACCAGAGTGGGTACACTATTTTGTTGAAGAAAGAGACTCATGCATTAGATAAAATCTGGGAGGGTGTAACACCTTATGCCAAAGTGATATAAACAAAGAGAAGACTCAACTTAAAAAATAATAATAATGTGTTATAATGTTATAACTTATGTAGTGGAATTTGTAGTTGACACTTCTTCTTCACTCATTATTTGTTACATCTTTCAGATGATTAATCTAACCTGTGAAATGATATCCCTCTCATCATTAGTTCAGACAACATTGTGGCTGGAGCAATAGTACAGCAGATCGTTCACTTGCCTTGCATGTGGCAAATCAGATTCAATTTCTGGCATCACATATGGTCCCTGAGTTCCACCAGGGTGATCTCTGAGTGCAGAATCCAGAGCACCACCCAATGTGACTCAAAGGGGAAAAAAAGCAAACAAAAGCCAGAAATAAGACAACTAAAACCACTAAAATATAAATTCAGTATTTTCAGGTTAGTTTAAAGGATTTAGTTGAGAGAGAAGAACAAGAAAGAGACAGAGCTAATTCACATATAGCTATTTAGAACAAATAGTTTAGAACTGGAGTCTCAGTGTAGGGGGATAAAAATACCTGAAATCCATCGCTGGGTTTCTGCATTGTCTCCTTTAAACCTGGTCATCTCCAGAGGATATAGGAGACACATTTTCATACTTGCTGCTCCTGCTAAAATAGCTAACTTATAATGATACTGACCTGTTGAGAAGAGTAGATCAGACAAATGCATATATAGCACTGTAGCACTGTCATCCCGTTGTTCATTGATTTACTCAAGCGGGCACCAGTAACGTTTCCATGTGTGAGACTTGTTGTTACTGTTTTTGGCATATCGAAAATGCCATAGGTAGCTTGCCATGAGGGCAAGATACTCTCAGTAGCTTTCTGGGCTCCCCGAGAGGGACAGAGGAATTGAACCCAGATCGGCCACATGCAAGGCAAATACTCTACCCGCTGTGCTATTGTTCCAGTCCAAATGCATATATATCTTTTAAAATGTTATTGTTACAGGGGCCATACTTAGTGGTGTTCAAAGGTTTGGGATCTTGTGGTTCTAGAAATCAAACAAAGGACCTTGCACACACTTTGTATCCTTATTTTTTGAGTCACATCCCAACACCTCACCTCCATAGAACTTTCTGGTGATAATCAAGGGTCATTAAATCACTCCTGAAGATTTTTTAACCTCTAGTCTACCAGTTTGAGTTGGGCTTCTGTAGTTTTGCATTAATAAAATCTTTGTTAATTCACTTTGCATTATATTACTTTTGATGTGTTTCTGTTCTATCTCTGTGCTATCACTCAATATTTTTAATTTTTTTCTTTTTAAGTTCATTTACTTTTAAACTATTTTTATTTATAGTTCAGGTAACAATTTTTAAAATTTATTTTTTATTGAGTCACTGTGAAATACACAATTACAAAGCTGTTCATGATCTGGTTTCAGCCTTACAATATCCTAACACCCATTGTTTCACCAGTATAATTTTCCAGCAGGAATTTCCCCAGTTTCCGTCCCGCAGCAACCATGCTCCTCCCCAGCCTGCTTCTATGGCAAGAACTTTTCACTTTTCTTCTCAATCTCTGTCTGTCTTTCTCTCTGTCTCTGTCTCTCTGTCTCTGTTTCTCTTTTCCTCTCCTTTTGGGCATTATGGTTTGCAATACAGATACTGAGAGGTTGTCATGTAAGCCATTTCTTTTTATTTTTATTTTTATTTTTTTTTTTGGTTTTTGGTTTTTGGGTCACACCTGGCGATGCACAGGGTTTACTCCTGGCTCTGCACTCAGGAATTACTCCTGGCAGTGCTCAGGGGACCATATGGGATGCTGGGATTTGAACCCGGGTCGGCCGCGTGCAAGGCAAATGCCCTACCCGCTATGCTATCACTCCAGCCCCAAGCCATTTCTTTTAAAAATGTTTTAATTAATTTTTAATGTGGACAAAAGCCACAACTCTTGATACAATTATGGAGTTGAAATCAATAACAAAACTCAGATATGAAAATTGATAAATTAAAACTATATTTTCATGTAAAAATTGTTATATCTCATCACAAGGTTGTCAAGTCTTTGTCTAAGCTATTTGTTGCTAGTTGAGCTTCCTGTGTTACTGTTCTTGCTTGTTGTGTTTCTATAGATTTCTATGTTACTCCCATCTAATTTGGTGCACTTCTACTGAAATTTCAGTATTGAGAAATTAGAAGGTATTGTGCAGCCATAATGTGGTGGAGTAGTGCGGAGATTTAAGGACATATGGTCTTGGCCAATGAGTTATCATGGCTGGTGGCTGTCAGAAGTACACATGGCTGCATGGGGTGAAGAGAAAAGATTGTCTGCCCTCACTCTGAAAAGACCCCAGAGTTCTCAGGTACGTAGAGCACCTGAATTCTTTTTTTTCAGTTTGTTGTCTCCATAGAGACGATTAGTGAAGCTGTGGAGTTGAGCCATTGGTGTGCTGCAGTGGTGGTGTGTGGGTGCAGCTGTTTGGGCTTTGATAGGGCAGGTACATGGGCCCCCCTTCCCTCCCAAGGTCACCCCAGAGTTTTCAGCCATGGTGACTGCTGTGCCCATGAATTTCAGCTGCTTTGCCTACAGAGAATCTAGTTGTGAATCAGCAGAGGAGGCTGAAGAGTGCATCCACATGAAGGAGGCTGTGGGAGGTGCCAGTCTTCTCTTTATGTTGCTGCCTCTTAAAGACTATCTCCTCAGTGGTGGCCCTCCAGGAATGTAGCTATTGCTTGCATCAACTACATTGTTTATTCAGCTTTAGGATAGTCATAAGAACTCTCCTCTATTGTCTCTGTCTAGCTGCCCCAGGCCTTTCACTCAGGCCTTATTTGTGCATATCTCTGAAAGTGGCCTTTCATTAAAATCTTTTTATTAGAACTCTCCTCAGAGCCTTCTGTTTTGTTTCAGAACATTGAATGTATCACATTTATGCTTACACTTATTAACACGGTAGCACTTTTGTCCCGTTGTTCATCATCTTGCTAGAGAAGGCAAGGAACATCTCCATTGTGAGACTTGTTACTGTTTTTGGCATATCAAATATGCCACGGGTAGCTTGCCAGGTTCATACTTATTAGAAACTAGAAAATTATCCAAACCCAAATTATAAGTGAATCTTATATATCAGGACAGATATTGGTGTTTTGAAATGAAGAATTTTGCTGGGGGGCAATAAGGGGGTGCAACCCAGGAGTGCTCAGGGCCTACTCCTGAAGGGGCTCAGGGAAGCATGAATGAGGTGCTGGGGATAAAATTGCGTTGGTTGCTTGTAATGCAAGCATCCTGCCTACTGGAGTATCTCTCCAGCCCACAAGCAAAGAATTTAAAAGTTTCTACTTCTATTTATTTCTACTTCTACTTATTGTCTGACTTTGGATGATAAAGAATTCGACGAGTATGTGAATATGTCAGCTTTCTGGAACAAGCATTCTATTACAACTATAACCTTTCTATTTAAAAACACATGGTTAGATATGATCCAAGTTTACATGCACAAATAAATGGTGAGCCACATTTGGTTGCAGATAATTTTGTTAACCTCTTATTTAGTTCATTTCAACCTTAAATATTGGGAACAAGATGCTAGTCTTCTAGAGGGTTTCAAAAGAGGCTGATTTGTAAATCATAATTTTTTATTGAAAGGAATAACATTAAATCACTATGAGAAATTAAGTTTTATGTCAAATATAGTGTGAAAGGAAACTTTCCTTTTTCTGACCAACAGAGAATCATAGCAAAGATGCATCAATGGCTTAAGTGGTGAAGACTTGACCATTTCTTCCAAATTCCCTTCTGAGTCGTTAGATCCAGGGAAAGTCAATGAGTAGTGAAAGCCATTTTCTACCACTTAGAATTAAATGGCGAGCAGTAATAGGAAAGTAGCATTCATCAAGGGGTTTTCTAAAGCACAGGGAAAGTTTAGATTGATAAGTATTGAAATCTTAAATATTTCAAGCACCCCTTTTAGATTTTTTTAAGGTTAATTTTGGCTCTTCATCTGAGGCATTTCCATAGAATATTCCCCATTAGTATCTGGGAGTTGTGTCATCCATGTGCAAGTCAACAGTGAACATTTGTCTCAGCTGTCAAGTGTTAAAGACCTTGAGGGCAGAGATAGATTCAATTCAATTATCTTGTGTCATCAAACCTAGCAGTTGGCTTTATACATGGTTAATTATACTGCTAATGTAAGTGAGCTGAATGTACTCAATAATGATAGTAAATGTTATTGTATATTAATTAATATATTAGGATATTATTTGAAGTTATATTAAAGGTCTGCCTTCAACCTTACCATCATAAATGAAGGTACATCAAGTCCTTAAATGTAAAAAACATCTGCCAGGGGGCTACCCGTCTGCCGCTCCCCCCCCCCCCCCGGGTTCGGGGCTTTGGTCCCGGGTGGCTCGCCCAGCCAGAGTGGCCTGGGCCATGGGGCAGATGGAGGAGGAAACGAGGGTCAAGCCGGTTGGTTGATCAGTTGCCATTTATTCCATTCACTCCTGTCTCTCTGCTTCTCTCCCAGCTTTCGATCTCTCCTCTCTCTCTATTCTGCTGCTCAATCCTCTCTCTTCCTTAGTCTCTCCCCCTACTTGTCTCTCTCTACCTTGCCCTCTAGGCTACACAGTCAGGTAGCAAAATCAATGTAAAAAAAACCTTCTTGAGGGCCGGGCATTCCAAAACCCTTCCTGACTGCTAGCAGGAAAAATACCTCTTAAGGTTTTTCTCCTTTCCTTAGTCCAATAACTTATTCACATCTTAATACTAGTTTTTTTGTATGGACATAGTAAGAAGTACATTGAGGCTTGTAGGGCAGCTCTCCTGGCAACATCTTGCAGACTCAGACTGTAGCACTCAGGCCAGATTAATCATTCCTAACCCTAGCAGGGTCTGAATCTAGTTTCCACTGTTTGGATCATGACAGCATTTGTCCATGACCAAGCTCTTAACTTATAGTTAAACATTAGGCCTTTGGCCAGGCCCATCTTGATGCCAGGGTAGCACACAACTCACCACTTGCCCTGGGTCCGTCCCATCCCTCATTGGGACCTTGCATTTGGGGGTGCTAGGAAGTAAGGGCAGCTGAGGCTTAGGTCAAAAGAACAGATGCCCTGGAGGAAAATATCATGTAGAGTCAAATGACTCCCAGGTTACCAAAGCATAGCATTTGCTAGAGTCTTCCTGTGCCCATACAAAAGGATTTGGCTCTGAATAAACTATGTAAAGAACTCAAGGGGAAGAGAAAAACAGTATTTATAAGTCAACAGAACACAAAGAAAGAAGTTACAAATAAACACAGAAGGATGGAAGCACTGTGATGGGAACAACCCAATAAACCTAAACTATCTAAGGCTATGTTAATCCTACACTTAAATATCATCATCATCGTCATCATCATCATCATCATCTCATCATCATCATCATCCTGTTGATCATTGAATTTCTCGAGCGGTCTCAGTAATATCTCCATTAGTCCAAGCCCTGGGATTTTAGAAGCCTCTCTCCATTTGTCCTTCCAACGATGCTGTACTGGAGGCTCTTTCAGGGTCAGGAATGAGACCCAGCTTGTTACTGGTTTTGGCATATTAATACACCATGGGAATCTTGCGAGGCTCTCCCATGTGGGCAGGAAACTCCCAGTATTTGCCATGTTTTTCCAGAGAAAGAAGTAGGCTATAAGATATCACACAGCCACTTTGCTTCCAGGAGCTTACTTTTAAGTCTCTGGATGTTGACTGTTGATGGGATTACACAGCGCCAGGGAAAGTCCCTGGATATGACCGCCTAGCTACTGGGAAATGGGAAATCTGGGCGGAGGAGGCCCAGTCCTGATCCGAGCAGGCTTGGAGGTCTCAGCCCCGGTCCCACACACCTGGGTTCCTCTGCCGGTACCTTCATGCATGAGGCTTGTCCGAATGTGTGGAGAGGGGCCTTGAGCATGGCTGTGGCTAGGCTTCAGAGGTCTTTGAATGCTGGGAGCTCTGCTAGGGTGGGGAGGGAAGCTGGAGCCCATCCCCTTTAAGGAGATCTTCAGGGAGGACAGCCAGGTGAGGGCAAGAGACTCTCTTAAATATATAAATCTACACTTAAATATAAAGTCTACATATCAAAGGAAGGCTACTGCCCAGCTTGTCTCCCCACCCTGGGCCCTGCTCACAGAGGACTATTCCCTCTCCTGAGCTAGCCTAAGAGCTTAAACAGAGCTCTTGAGCACAGCAATGAGACGGTAAGTCTATCCTCTGGGTTTCTTGGCTGTTCTGGAAAACCTGGGGTGAACACCGAAAATTCTCAAGGTGACAGGGTAGGACAGGTACTTTCCCTTACACCACAGTTGTTTAGCTATTACTTCCAGGTTTGTCTAAGGGCCTCTACACCATCTAAGTATAGGGCAGCAAGAGAACAGATATCTGGGGAATTGTTCGGCTAGACATTCAGTTTGGTTGATGGAGGGAGGCCAACTTAAACAAAAGCAGACACTCAGCTCTCCGGGCAGTTGCTGTGATCATAAGTAACTCTCCCAACTGTACGTGCTCAGGCTCCTATACACACATTCAGTTTTTTCAACCCACTTTTTCTAGCCAGGGGGTTGAGTTCAGCTCACAGTTTTCTCCCATAATCCTTATTGGTTAAAATAGTTACTGAACTTTCCAAAAATTTTTGGCACAGACAAGAAAAATGAAGCATATTTTTCTGCAGAGCTTGTGATCCCTGGGGCTCACTGAGCAGAAATCCTTTTAATCATGTGGAAGGCAGCGTCAGAACCCAGACGGTGCCCTTGGATGTTATGTGCATCTTCCAAGAAAATCTGCTCCCTGAAAAGATCATTCGTGTTGAAGCATTTTGCTCTGCTGTGCTTGTGTACACCAGACTAACTTGCCAGGCTTGCTGATACACAGACTGCAAAAGCCCACCTCCAGAGTTTCTCAGGCACTAGGCAAATATAAGATGATCCCCCACCCCGGCTTTAATTAAAATGCAGAAGTAAGTCCTTAGGTAATGGCTTCTTCTTCATGGCCCACACATTGAGAAGCATCAATATTCATTGGTTTTTATTATCAGTGAAGATCCCCAGAACACTCATGATCCTTATCATTCCATAGATACTATGACCCTAGTTGGCACTGTCCTTAAGATATTGTTAGAAACTTGATCTTTAGTAGCTGGGAAAAGAGGGAAAACATTTAAAGCTGCAAGCAATTTCCAGTCTCTAAGGGTAGGACCATGAATTTACCTCAGAGGCAAATTGTTACTTTTGGTCTGGGAAAATCACTTAAGTCTGCCATGTATTTATAAAAACGTAAATCAAATACTCACCCACTGTTCTAGAGGGAAATGTGAAGTCACTATTAACCCAAACACAGATGTTTGAGACTGAGAAGTTAAGCGTTCTGTTTGATACCATAAATTTTGGGAGGACATTTAGCCAAGCTCCTGTCTAAGAGACATAATTATCTGAGGGGGTGAATGGTGTGTGCTCCAGCATTTCTACGTCTGTCTCAATCTAAGGGCACTTTTCTTCAAGCTGTGGCCTATTCATTGTGTGTGCAGAGATTTTTTTCCAGAGCTTCGGTGGTAAGAGCCAAGGTCTGAGGCAGGAGGAGTGTTTATTGGAAAGCTGCTCCAATCAGGTACTTTGTATGTGACCCACAGAATAGTTCTCTCAGAGTCACATTCCATGTATGGGAACTTATAATTTTTTTCCTGTAATGCTTTGTTTTTAATATGGAGAGTATGCTTCAGGTGGAAGTAAGAGTTCCTTTGTTATTCTTTCTGAGAATAGCTCATTCAGCCTATAAAAATGAGGAAGGAGAAGGTAGTAATATAGAAATTTCTTCTCAAGGCTTCAGGGCAGCAGGACCTGGATTCTTAGGCCCACGGGAATGGTGATGGTGAAAGGAGGAAATAGGCTGAGCCAAGAGCTACTCTGGCATCTTGCTGGTAAGAAACCTGAAAGACAGGACTTGGATGGGCTCTGAAACAAACCATTTCCAGAGCAACATTGCACTAGCCTGGAGATGATCGGCTTTGGAAAGAGCAGAATTGTGATTCAGAAAACTTCTCAAAGAGTTTTCTTCTCCTTGCAGCATGGCAGTATCCAAGCGTTACTGCAGGGGCACAGCAGTGGAAATTAAGTGTCTGGAAAATTTATCAGGTAACACTAGGGTCTGTTGAAAATTTCTTTATGGGTAAGTTGGTAATGAAAAAAAACCATAATTTTGAACTCCTTGCATACTGAAACTGGAACTTTGAATTACAAATAGAGTATTATTGTTTGGCATTAATAACTATATAACTTAGGAAGAGGGCTTATGTGTGAAAACCTGACCTACAAATCAGCTATTACTAGAAGGCATTCCCATTTTCATTAGGATAAGGGTAATTCCAGTCCTCATGACAAGTGAATAAATCCAGGTAGCTGTATTATCAGGAGATGGAAATTTTTGTCTTTAGATCTTGCATAGGAAATGATGCATAGAAGGAAGTAAAACCATGTCTTGGCAACATGGGATTCAATAGGTGCAGGCAGTCACTAAAGAAAATCAGTTTTCCTATAATTTACTCCAGAGTTCCAAAACTAACAAATTAAAACAAACATCAACTTTGAACAATATGCTCTGTTTCATCGTGGCTCTGAGGGGCTATCAGGCTCCAAAAGGCCATCAAGAAGGTGGGAGATTAGGTCTGGAAGCCTGCTTCATATGCTAGGGGTGAAAGCATTTGGGATGGAGAAGGGACCACTAAGTCAATGATGGTTGGAGGGATCACTCAGGATGGGAGATGTGAGCTGAAAGTAGACTAAGGACCAAACATGATAGCCTCTCAGTATCTGTATTGCAAATTGTGATGCCCTAAAGTAGAGAGATAGTAAGAAGGAAGGTGTCTTCCACAGAGGCAGGGGTTGTGATGGGGTGGGGGTGGCAGGAGGTATACTGGGGACATTGGTGGTGGGAAATGCACACTGTTGGAGGGATGGATATTCAATCATTATATGACTGAAATCCAAACATGAAAGCCTTATAAGCATATCTCACAATGATCCAATTTTTTAAAAAAGGGGAAAGAAAGGAAGGTAGGAGATCTTGATTTTAGCTGAAGTAAGCATGTCACTGTCATCCCATTGCTCATCAATTTGTTCAAGCGGGCACCAGTAACATCTCTCATTGAGAGACTTATTGTTACTGTTTTTGGCATATACAATCCACGCAGGCTCAATATTCTCGGTAGCTTGCTGGGCTCTCCGAGAGGGACGGAGGAATCAAACTCTGGTCGGCCGTGTGGAAGGCGAACGCCCAACCACTGTGCTATCACTCCATCCTGAAGTAAGTATACTGTACATAAAACCAAAACAATTTGGGAAGAACTCAACATGTAACACAAGTTGATTCAGTGAAAATATCTGTTAGATAATAGAGTTGTATCAAGGACAGTGAAGAACATCAGCCTTGGTGATAGCCACCAATAATCGCTACTGGGTCAGAGCAGAGAGGGGTAGATGGGGGGTGTCCAGTGACATAAAGAAAAACAGAATACCACTGATCTGATGAGGATAGGAACTAATATTTCATTTAGAAGAAAACATCTAACATCTTCTTACATTCTCTAGGAATTAGAATAACACAACTTGGAAAAATTTATATGACTAAGTCAGACCTCAGCACAAAAGATCTTACAAGTTTTATTGGATTGCTTATTAACCTGTTCATATATATATATATAAAAGATATTAACAGTGTTTTACAATTCTGAAGCACCTTTAAAAATTCTTTACTTCAATAACATGAGTAGAGAGACATATATTTTCTGCTAAGAATATATTTGAACTAAAGAACATTAAACAGTGTTTCTTGATTATGCTTTTGTTTCATCTACTTAGATTTCCTAGGGAATATATATTGATTTTTTCTAGAAAAGACTGCAGAATCTTTTCAATATTTTATCCTATCTCTAGGTCTCTTGCTTTACAATTCCTCATGAAGAACACACAGGTGAAGATGATTGTCAAAGACCATAGATTTAATCCCTTGGATTCTAGACTCCCAGTTAGGACTTATGCCTGGGCGAGGAATACAGCCCCACATTGAATAGCCATAGGTGTTTAGTGGTTTTGAGCATGTGTCACTATTCTTTATGGTAAGCTATTGCTTTTAAAGCATTAAATGGTAGTATATAATCTAAACATTCCAGGGTTTCTTCATAATTAAGGACAAGAGAGACAAGAAATTTTTATTTTGTTAAATTTCTAGAACTAAATTTGTCCTGTATCCAACATACACAGAAAATTATTTCCTTTCATCTTGCAAGACTCTTGTATTTTAAAATTTATCAAATAGTTGATCTACCACTCCAACAGAGTGGTTGTTTTGCAAGGTTCATTTTATGTCAAAATTATTATATTAATTGTTTTTATATCAAGGTAGCTCTGGTCATGATATTATATGTTTTACAACTATAATTTCACAACTCTCAAAAATGAGTGTTATCATAGTATACTCACTACCTAAGGACTAACACTTCAACTGTGGGTGCATAGCCCTGGAGTGACTTTCAAAAGATACTGTTTTGAATTTTTCTTTGGCCTTGTGAAATTGCCTTTTTTTTGGAAGGAAAAGGGTTACAAATATGAAATGAATTTAAATTCTCATTAATTTAAATTTTAATTAAATTAAATTAAATTTAGATTTAAATTCTTTAAACTTGTATGTATTCAGCTTGGTACTATTATATACATTTTATAGTATAAAAACTGAATGTTTAATCTGCTGCATGAAAATAATGAAACACTTTCCAGGAAGACCCAAAGCATTATGGTCAATTTAATGCCTTCCAGTCTCCATGTATCTGCTTTTATAAGGCACCATAGCTTGTGCTTAGAAGAATATAAAGCAAGATCTTTGCTTTCAAGGAGTTTAGCTTTGAATGAAGTAAAAAAAAACTCACCAAGGGTACAAAATCTATACTGGGTACAAAATATTACAAAGTCTAAGAAGAGGGAGTAGTCATTTTACTGGGAGACAAGAAAGACTTGATGAGCAAGACTACCTTTGAACTGCTTAGTGATTGGAGATATCACCTGGGAGGGGGGAAGGTAGTGGGAGGGGGGAAAGCAGGACTCTCGCTTCATGAGGACCAGAGGGAATAGGTTAATTCTGGAAATAGTTATGGTTGGATGAGGCTGAAACACAGGTTTTATATCTTGATAGCATTCTCCAAAATTTCTCATAAAGCATTAGGCAAAGGTAATTAACCACAATATAAAAAACTACAAAGATCTGTGTGGTTCTTTTACACTCCCTATTTTATTTTTTTATTTTTTATTTTTTTTAGATTTAAATAAGATTAATATGTTTGGTAAAATGACTAACAAATACTAAATTTATTTAATTTACTTGAAAGTTTTTTTTTTAAATTTATTTATTTTTAATTAGAGAATCACCGTGAGGGTACAGTTACAGATTTATACACTTTTGTGCTTATACTTCCCTCATACAAAGTTTGGGAACCCATCCCTTCACCAGTGCCCATTCTCCACCACCCGTAAACCCAGTGTCCCTCCCACCCTACCCAATCCCATCTCCCCCCCCACCCCACCCTGCCACTGTGGCAAGGCATTCCCTTCTGTTTTCTCTCTCTAATTAGCTGTTGTGGTTTGCAATAAAGGTGTTGAGTGGCCACTGTGCTCAGTCTCTAGCCCTCATTCAGCCCGCAACTCCCTTCCCCCACATGGCCTTCGACTACAATGTAGTTGGTGATCGCTTCTCTGAGTTGACCTTTCCCCGGAACGTGAGGCCAGCCTCGAAGCCATGGAGTCAACCTCCTGGTACTTATTTCTACAGTTCTTGGGTGTTAGTCTCCCACTCTGTTATTCTATATACCATAGATGAGTGCAATCTTTCTATGTCTGTCTCTCTCTTTCTGACTCATTTCACTCAGCATGAAACTTTTCATGCCCATCCACTTGACTACAAAATTCTTGACCTCCTTTTTTCTAACAGCTGCATAGTATTCCATTGTATAGATGTACCAAAGTTTCCTCAACCAGTCATCCGTTCTGGGGCATTCGGGTTTTTTCCAGATTCTGGCTATTGTAAACAGTGCTGCGATGAACATACATGTGCAGATGTTGTTTCGATTGTACTTTTTTGCCTCTCTGGGATATATTCCCAGCAGTGGTATTGCTGGGTCAAATGGGAATTCAATATCTAATTTTTTGAGAGTCGTCCATATTGTTTTCCAGAAGGGCTGAACCAGTCGGCATTCCCACCAGCAGTGAAGAAGGGTCCCTTTCTCCCCACATCCTCTCCAACAGCGGTTGCTTTTGTTCTTTTGGATGTGTGCTAGTCTCTGTGGTGTGAGGTGGTATCTCAAAGTTGTTTTGATCTGCATCTCTCTGATGATTAGTGATGCAGAGCACTTTTTCATGTGCCTTTTGGCCATTCGTATTTCTTCCTTGGTAAAGTTTCTGTTCATTTCTTCGCCCCATTTTTTGATGGGGTTGGATGTTTTCTTCTTGTAGAGTTCAACCAGTGCTTTATATACCATTGATATCAACCCCTTATCTGATGGGTATTGTGTAAATATCCTTTCCCATTCTGTGGATAGTCTTTGTATTCTGGTCACTGTATCTCTTGCGGTGCAGAAGCTTTTTAGTTTAATGTAGTCCCATTTGTTGATCTCTGTTTTTACTAGATTGCTTAGTTCCGTGTCACCTTTGAAGATACCTTTATCTTCAATATCGTGGAGGGTTTCGCCGACCTTGTCTTCAATGTACCTTATGGTTTGTGGTCTAATGTTGTACACTCCCTATTTTAGAATGAATAGATTTAAAATCCTGTCGCAAAGCCATATGCAAAGGATAAAGTGAACAGCTGCAACTTAGTGTGATGACCTCACGGGCTCAAGGGATGCAAGCTGGCATTTGGGCAGCAGCCAGAAGGTACAAACAATACAAATATATTATTTTGGTTGTGTTTTGGGACAGGGATTGGGAGTTGGGATGGAAACATCCTGAATTTGGTGGTGGAAAGGTGTAATGGTGGTGGGATTGGTGTTTGAATATTAAATGTAATCAAATATTGTGAATTAACTTATAAAATAGCACTGTAGCACTGTCCCATTGTTCATATATTTGCTCTATCAGATACCATTATGTGAAATCTCCATTGAGAGACTTGTTACTGGTTTTGGCATATCAAATACACCACGGGTAGCTTTCCATGCTCTACCGTTTGGGCGGGATACTCTTGGTAGCTTGCCGGGCTCTCCAAGAGGGATGGAGGAATTGAACTCAGGTCGACTGCATGCAAGGCAAACGCCCTACCCACTGTGCTATATCACTCCAGTCCAACTTATAAAATAAAAGAAATTTAAAAAAATAAATGCACTGTAATGTAACTGAATGGGCACCAGTCTCAATAACTGAGGTCATGGTTGTCACCCTTGCTTTATGTCCATACTTGGAAGAATGATGTGAGACTCTGACAGGAGCCACCACAAAGGCCACACACTATGAATTTAATTTCTCTCATTTCTTTCTTGGTTCTACATTAAGCAAAAATAGAATTTTCTAGTTTCATCTTCCCAGCACTTAATATAGATCTTGCAGGTCTATGAGAAGGTTTAAACTTTTTTTTCTCCAAATTTTATTTATCAAAGTGAGATGAATTATTTTTCATAGTTTGCTCTTTGATATAAAATGTTTCATCACTGATCCCACCACTAGTGTCAACTTTCCTCCACCAGTGTTCCCAGGTTCCCTCTCCTACCCCTCTCCCTCAACCCCAGCTTTCCATCTTGATAGGCATATTTTATGTATGGTTATTAAAGTTTGGATCTTGTGATTTCAGTATTGTTGACTCTGTGGTTTGTCATTCCTTGACACCACTGATGTCCCTGGGTCCCTTGGCCCCTGCCCCCATTGCTTCTCATCTTTACTTCTCCTCTTCCCCTTCACTCCAGCTCTTTCCTTTTCATCCCTAGGCTTTGGGGCCAAGGATGATATAGGCAAACCGTCTTTAAAACGTTACATTGTTTCATCTAGTTATTCTAAATATCACATGTAAGTGACACCTTCCTGTGTTTATTGAAAAGGCACAGAATTTTAATAGCAAAAAATGTATATTTTTTGTTTAATGGTAGATTGCCTACTGTCAAAGAATAAATCCTCACTGCTTAAGGATTGAAAATGATGTGAATACATGATAAAATTGCATATTATTCCTAGGTACAGAGGAGAAGACATATTCCTAGATTTGAATATGTCAGTAGTTCTCCGAGTCACAGATACATGTCTCACCTCTAATTCACGGCACAGTGATGCGAGCACCACTGCTAATGTGTATGTCTCTGGCAGCACCACCACCAAGTATGCACAATTCCCCATGACCCTGAGGAAAAGGGGAAATTTTAAAACACCAAAGTATATTTTTAATAATGAAATCCCAAGAGAAAATCATGAAAAGTAGAGTCACACTTATCTTTCTTTCCAGTCATACCGTCACATAATGAGACTGAAACCATGATAGATGAAAGTGATGACTACCAAGAAGTTGTTTTAGATAGAAATTTACCTTAGAGAAATATAAAACAGCTTGATACTAGAAAACATCATGACCAGAGACATTAGCTAATAAAAGTAGTAAATGAATAGAATTATGTTAATATATGAATATGTAAATATCTGTTAAAAACATTACAGGTCACTGAGAAGCACAACTTTCTTTTCTACATCAGGCACATAGTATAATTAAAAACATTCCCATAGCATAGCTGATCAGGTGACGTCCACACTGCCTGTCCCCAACTCTAGCTCATGGACTTCTGCCATGTTCATCAGTTCTACATTCTGATACTTTGGAATCCGTTTTTTCTGGATTACATCTTGAACACTTAATTCAGTACTCTGTCTAGCTATATTAGTTATAACTCATTTGTTCTTCCTTAAGCCTAGCAGGCTATTGGATTGTAAATATTATTTCAGCAGCTCTTGAAATCTATTGTATATATTTTTATTTTTATTTATTTTTTTAAAGAAATATTTTATTGAACCACCGTGAAAAAAGGAAAAAAATACAAAGCATTCAGGTTTAAGTCACAGTCAAATACTGATTAAACCACCATCCCTTCACCAGTGCACCCGTTCCACCACCAAGAACCCCAATACACCCCCCTCCCACCCCACCCCCCATCCAAGTAGCTAATGACATTCCCATTATTCTCTATATATATTGAGTACATTCCATATTTCCATACAGAACTCACTATTATTGATTGGAAATTTCCCCAACAATCAGGCCTGCTGAATAGGCATCATCTAATAATTTCTCTTCATTGCTAAGAGTGAAGACTTTGAGGTTTTGGGTTTCTAATATTTTAGCTCAGTTCACAGTCAAAATGGATGGCTGCAAGAATCCGCTCTGGTGCCAAAATGAGTTAGGAGACCTCAGGATCACAGTCAATAGGCGCGGAAGGTCTGTTTCTCGTGCTGCGGCTCCCGGTTCATCTCTGGGCGGAAGGCGCTGGCGTATATATTTTTATTTTTATTGAGTACAAAGTGAGGTCATCCTAGTTACTATGCTGCCTGCAATAGGTACCATCCTTTATGCTAAAGAAAGTACACTTTCAATAATAAAATAAAATAAACCTTTCAACAAATAAAGTAAAATAGATAAATTAATTTTTTTCCAAGTTGTCCTTCCTGTCACTGTGGAATTTCATTTGCATTCTAAAAACCAGCACCATGAACATAAAATGACTCCATGGAGTTCTACTGTGAGAAGGCATAGGATGGGATCAATACATTAATAAATGCCTAGGAGAAACTCCTAGAATCTTACAAGTTCAGAATACTTTCGAAAGCTAAACCTGCCAAGCACTGCAAGCACAAGCATGATTTTCTATATCATTTTCTGGTTTGTTTTAATTTGTTAACTAAATTAATTTTTTTCACAGGGCCCACACTCAGGGAAAGAGTACTCCCACCAATGAGGCTTGCTAAGGGGTCGTCGGGGCCACTAGGTGGTCCCTGGATGGACAGACAATGTAGAGGGTCAAATCTAGGGCTTCCCACATGCTAAGTACAGCTGTACTGTTTGAGTGATATTCTTGCTTTTCATATTTGTTTTAATCTTTTTTTTTATTAGTGAATCACCATGGGGGTACCATTACAGACTTACAAACTTCCATGCTTGCTTTTCAGTCATACAATGATTGAGACCCATCCCTCCAGCAGTGCCCATTTTCCACCACCAATGGTCTCAGCATCCCCCTCACCACGCCCACCTAGTTCCCCCCCCACACACACACACCACCTCAGTTGCAGGGCATTCCCTTATGCTCGCTCTCTCTCCTTTTGGGTGTTGTAGTTTGCAATAGACATATTAAGTGGCCATCATGTCCGGTCTATAGTCTGCTTTCAGCCCATCTCTCCCTCCCGAGCAGGCCCTCCTAAAACCCTTTACTTGCTGGTCTCTTCTCTATCTGAGCTGCCTTTTCCCCCAGCATGTGAGGCTGGCTGTTATTCTATTTTTCCTTTTTACAGAACCATCCAACCACTTTAACACTATTTGAAATCTGTTTTCTTTACAATGTCCCACAGTTCTACAGAAAATTTAATGAAAACAAGCAGAGACTAGCAGAGAGCCTTGCTCTTAGTCACACTGTCCTTAGGTTCAGACTGGAAATCAAACTAAGACAGTAGCAACTAGGATGGTGCTGAGTGGAGGAGACTAGAGATCTGTCCTGACCTTTGGGGTTATCACCTTTGATTTGTAGTGATTCTTGAGGAAGAACAAAGAAATTAAATATGATAAGAGCATGAAATACATTTCACAATGGTGAATTTGGATCCTTGAATCCATGATGACAAAACAACTGTAATTCCTTTGGTTCTTTGAGCGGAAATCAATACAAAATGTGTTCTCCAGGTTTCCAATTGTTTGTTTGTTTGTTTTTTTAGGTAACACCTACTTAGGTAAAAAATAATCATTGAATGGTTTAGTTTACCAAGTTCTCTACAGCTCATGTAGTAATGTGCCTAAGGAAATCTGAATAACTGTCACTCCTACATCTTTACCGCCTTCCTGTTCATTTCACTCCGGATCTTGCTCATGTATTTGGTAGGAGATTTTCTTGGTCTTTTCATTTGCTATTCAAGATCTTTCTCTCCTAGGACACTGCCTAGAAGTGAGTGGGTTCATCTGGTCTCCCTCAAAATGCTGCTGTGCATTTTAACCCACCCCATTTCTCCTCCACAGGATATAGCTGGAGTCAGTGAAATAAGCAATTCAGAAGCCATTTAAAGGTAAGATCCCTACATCTGTGAGGTTTGGGAGATCTAAACCCCTTGGTATAGGACTATGTGTATTTCAGTAAAATACTTATCAATGTCAGAGCCAGCAAGCCAGCAAGGTCTTAGCTCTCTTCTTAGGTATCCATCATAAGACAGTGGAACCAGGGAATGTTCTTCTCACATATGAGGAAGAATCTGAGGAAAAAGGGATGGAAGATCTTAAATGATGTGCTTAATATCCCTTATAGTTCTCTAGAATTGTCTTAAATATTCTGAAAAACACAGGTTCTTTTTTCCACAAAGAATACATGTAGGAGTGTTTCTGCGTGAACGAATGTACACGTGTGCACATGCACAGTGCAGACACACATGTGCCCATAATTACATGCTCATTTTTGCCTGTGTGTGCCATAAAGCTTGAAAGAAGAGTGAATTTTAGCTGGAAGGAAAGCTTTTTATAACAGAGTTGTAAATCTCTTTCAAGGAATGAATTTACGTTAAATGCTGACAGCTCCTTCAAGAAGTGACCATGCCAGAATGCCATTCAAAGAAGTTTTGGAGACCCATCTTGTTTGTCATATAAAATTGAACTGATATGTTCTTGAGGAGGAGTGCCACACAGCAAAACAGGATGCAGCATTGCTGTAGTTTTACTCTCTTAAGAAACTACAGTGTTAGTCACTGTCCCTGCCATCCCGTTGCTCATCGATTTGTTTGAGCGGGCACCAGTAACATCTCTCATTGAGAGACTTATTGTTACTGTTTTTGGCATATCCAATATGCCACGGGTAGCTTGCCAGGCTCTGCCGTGCAGGCGCGATACTCTCGGTAGCTCGCCGGGCCTCTGAGAGGGGCGGAGGAATTGAACTCGGGTTGGCCACATGAAAGACGAACGCCCTACCGCTGTGGTGCTATCGCTCCAGCCCAGAGTGTTAATATAAAATAATATATAATGATGAGCATGAAGTGATTAAGTAGTTGCATACTTAACTTCTGTTTGGGAGATTGGAAATAAAGAAATGTTGGTTATTGTTGTACAAAAGATGCCTTATATCATATTTCTGTTTATAGTAGATCCATGTGAAGTTAGAGCTGCAAAGCAATATATTAGGATTGCAAAGTTATTCTTTCTTTGTGGCATGACTTTTTGCTTTTTCCCCTTATGTAATAATAACTCCAAGGTTAGAGCATAGATACCACATGCTAGCAGTGGAAATCCATTGCACAGGAGAGCCAAATCTAAAATTGATGCAGCAGAGTGAAATCAAACTATTATCACGATACAAACATATCTTATCATGATATTAAGTTATCTGGCTTCTGAAACAGTAAGGGACACTTCCAAGGCACAACGCTGTAAGTGATTGATGACACACAGAGTCCAGACTAGATTAGTACTCACTGTTCATTCTTTTCTTAGTACCACTTCCTCCAGGGAAAGGAGCTATCACGTCTCCATGAGAACTCACTCAGCCTAACTACATAGCCTTGGCTGGTGTGAAAAATTAGAACCTTGAAAAAGACGGGTTTTGAAAAAAAATTTTTTTTAAATAAATGGGGAATGAGCAGAGAAATAGTATAAGAGGTAAGATGCTTGCATGCAGCCCGTGCTGTTAGTGGCCCTGACAGTGCATATGATCATCTGTGAATCTCCAGGGGTCATTCCTGAGCATGGAATAAAGACAGGAATAGTCCCTGAGCATCACCAGTTGTGACCCCGTCCCCAGAACCAAAGGGAATACTGGTTCCCAAAATACCTTATATTTTACTTAGGTGAATTATTCTATAGAAAAATGAATACTAAAATATTAGAAAAGCCTATTGATAGAATAAACAAGTAGTGAATGATGTTAATTAGAAGCAGTGACAATTCCCGCAAAAATGATCTGGATATATTCTATAGCCATTCTAAGAAACTCTTGGAGCAGTGTTGGTCCCCTCCAGGCCTGTGCTGTGATGTCATCACCATGCCTTGATGCTCGGGTCCCCACCAGCAAGAGGCCCAGGGCCAAGGCTGACCTGTGCTCAGCGTCCACAGTGGAGAAGAAGATCTTTCTGCCTGAAACCTTACACTCTCCTTCTCCTTCACATTTATAGTCTTCCCGCAATACTAACTGACTCTTTCCTTGTCTAGATTCACTTGATGTGGATAATTGTAGATTGTAGATTGATGTAGATGATTGTATTCCTATTTTAAGTAGTATATTTTCTCACTGCACTTTTTTTTTGTATCAATAAAACTGGGTAAGGCGGTTGCCCTGCACATGGCCAACCTGGGTTCGATTGCATTGTCCCTTTTGGAGAGCCCGACAAGCTACCGAGAGTATCTTGCCCACACGGCAGAGCCTGGCAAGCTACCCGTGGTGTATTCAATATGACAAAATCAGTAACAACAAGTTTCACAATGGAGACATTACTGGTGCCTGCTCGATGAGCAAATCAATGAACAATGGGATGACAGTGATATAGTAATGCAATGATCAATAAAACTCAGCAAATAATTTGTACATATAGATAAAATTTATATATACATTTTAGTGTTTGTTTAAATCTTGAGTAGACCGTGAAGTGATTATTATTCTCTTTACAGAGTTTAGGGATCATATATTTGCCATGCGCAGATACCTGGATGAGTAGACTCTGAGTTTCCCAGGCAAGTTGCTATTGCACAAAATAGGACAAACCAAAACAAGCATCATTTTTATCTGAGCACACAGTGTCTTCATGGCTCTACCAGACGTGACACCTAACACAGCCAATGCGCCTCTGTGTGGGTACAAAAGTCATGTAATGTGTGAGGACAAATGAGGAGAAAAGTGTCTTCTTTGAACTATAAATAATATTGTACTAATAAAAACAATAGGAAGAAATTTTAATTTAATAATTTGGAAACGGGGGTGGATTTCAGTGACTTGTTAATCATCAGAAGCAGAATTTGGAACACCAGGGTTATTTCCTTTCCGGCCTACAGCAAAGTTGCTTATAGTCTCACCACATGGTTCCCTTACTGCCACCTGCTCTATTGATTTCACAGTCTTACTCTTTTTCAAAATCAAAAACAAAATTAAGTCTCAGTACCAGAGGCTCATTATCTACTTTTTGAAACTGCTATGGAGATTTTCTTAGTGTCCTCTCTACTTCTCTACTGGTGTCATTTCTTCTCCATCTTCTTCCCCCCCACACCTCTCTCTCTCTCTCTCTCTCTCTCTCTCTCTCTTTCTCTCTCTCTCTCTCTCTCTCTCACACACACACACACACACACACACACACACACACACACGGTCTCACTCATGGAAATCCCTAGTAAATTAAGACATGCATTATTTATCCTCAGCCCGAATGTCCTAGTATCCTAATCTTTTTCTTTTAACAATATGGAACAAAGATGGATAAAAGACCACCTCTGCCCCTTCATGTGGTACAATTCAATGCTTACTCGATAGTTTCCTTCATTTTGCTTTTTGTTAGGGTTATGCTTCACCTCCATGACTCACTCTGTGTTCTTTTGGTCTGTACTTCCATAGTAGTACCATTACAAACATATCAGCATTCCTTGTCCCTTGGGCAAAAGTACTTCCCAGGAATTGACCCAATTGTGGGCTAGAGCTACCAGAGGGTACCCGTCATCATATGCTCAACACATGTAGGGACTGTAAAAAGCATTTCCTCGATGCATTTCCTTTTTGTTAATGCACTTCAAAATTAAATCATATTTCATCTAGGGGAAGGTATGTTGTTTGCTCTCAATGAGGCGCATCATCTCTTTTCCATTTGCTCGGGTGGGTCTGTGTGCTGCCTCTCTAGACGCCACAAGCACACAGTCATTGAGATGTGATGAGAGTTACTTTTCTAATAAAGTGCACATGATATTGTGCTGACCCAGACATGGCATGTCATTCAGACCCCTAGTGACCAATATTGAGTATTTGCTAAGTCCTGGCTCTTTTGGAAATCTCGTTTGTGGTACTTCTTTCCCTCTGCGAAGGTAAATTATTCATTTTGGCCCAACTCATAAACGTTGTATGTTTACACTCTTCATGCATCTCTACATGTGGCTAAGAGTTTGTCCCTTGGGGTCAGAAAGATGTAGACTGGACACCAAGTTCTTTTGTCACTAAGAATTCCTGCACCTTCCATGTCTTATAGTCTCAGTTTCCACCTCTGTAAAATGAAATAGTCAAAATCTGTCTTACAGAAGCTGTTTATCTTTTTGAATTTTGGATAAAGTAATGCGAGTGATATCATATTGATAGTACCTGGTAATGAATTTGGTGCAATCCTTCCAAACTAGATGCTAAAAGCATGCCTCTTTGAAAGGAAACCATAATATATCCAGTGGACATACGTTAGGCACTGTGATGGGTCACGGCACAGAGTCTGTGTGTGCAGTTTACTTTCTCACTGGCACTGTGAGCTTGTGAGCATGTCCTATACTCCTGTCCTATCATGGCAGCAGGTCCCAGAACTGCCTCCTCATACCTCTCATCTTTCTTTCCCAGCCACTAACTCTCTTCCTTTGACAATTTCCTTTTTCCCCGAGCCAATCCTTCACCAAGTTTCATCCTAATTCAGCACCTTTTCTCCATACACACAGCACTGTCATAGCCCTGCCACCAGTCTCTTCTTCCCAGGTCACTGCATGAACCTCCCTTCTCACCTTCCCACCTTTGGGTGCCCTTCTCAACTTGCTTTCCATAGGAAAGGGATCACTTCAAACAAAAACCCAAAACCAACTAAAAATAAAAAAAAAAACTCACCAGTAATACAAATAACTTATCTCTTGCCAAATGTCTTCTTAAACCCCATCCTCAGCCTGGTGTTGTGGCCGGGCTTGCCATCCTGGCCCTTGCAGTCCTGGGAGGTGAGGTTCTATGTCAGTCTTGCAGAACACTCCCTAGCTGGCCTTTGCTAACCACATGGCCTTCTGCTCCCAGATTCCAACTAAGGGGCAGTGGCTACTTCTATATTGCAAATGGGAGTAAAGAGTTTTAACATTCTTCCTTTTCTTTCCTCCAGACATAGAGAGGCTTAGTGAGTTTATGTTTTTCCAGAGGCTTTTGGAGAAGGCTCAAATAAAATGTCAAAAGCAAGGTCAACATCTTCTTATGATTTGCAATATACTCAAACAACTTGGATATTTTGAGGAGAACTAAAATTATTAAACCAATTGCTATTGCCTTAGTATCTGTGAACTTCAATTTCTAGGCCAAAATCTAGCTAGAGAAATGCTGACGTTTTAAAATTATATAGCAGCAAAAGGGTAGTGGAATGTTTTAAAACCTCAGAAAATGTTTGGGACTTGATTCCAGGTGTCATGGCAAGTTAGTCAGGTAATAGTGAAGCGACTAAAAGTGGCTGCACCGTAACTTGTCAGGAATCCAGATGTCTTGAAGCATCCTCTACCTTTAGAAATAAAGGGATTCTAGTGTCTAATGTAGAAAACTGTGCTGTCATATCATCTGGATGGCCCACAGAAGACCACTCCTACTCCATCTGATGTAGTTTTGACACTTTGATTCTGATCCTTTCTCATTCACTACTGGCAAGTACCTAGCAGTCACCGAAGGGGTTGGGGTTCCAGGTGACTACCATGAGTGTTTAGGGTGGAAAATTAAATTGCACAGGGCACTCTGACACCCACAAAGATCTCTGTGCTTAATGGTTACTTGAAATGAAAATTTCCAGTTCTTTTGAGGCTTATAGGTAAATCTCACAAGGTTAGTATAGAATTTAAAGTTATTTTAGAGATCCGGAGCGGCTGCACACGAAACGGCTCCTCTGATCCTAAAAGACTATGATCCTGGAGGCCTCCTAACCACTTTTGGCACCCAGCGGCTTCTTACAGAAATGCATCTAGACTGTAAACTGAGCTACAACCCCATGCCTCCCCGGGAGGGGAAAAGCTTTTCTCTCTCTGCCTTTTCTTTGGGCGACTTCTGGCAGAAATCTCTCTGGACTTAATTACTAAAATATCAGAAATCCAAATCATATATTCTTCATACTCAGCAATGGAAGAAAAACTATCAAATGATGCTTTTTCAGCAGGTTTGATTATTGGGGGAAAATTCCAAATAATAATAGTGAGTTTTCTGTTGAAATATTGAATGTATTCAAAGTATAGAGAGAATAACGTGAAGATCACTAGCCACACAGGTGTGAGGGGGTGGGAGGGGGCATATGCTGGGGTTCTTGGTGGTGGAACATGTGCACTGGTGAAGGGATGGGGGTTTGATTATTGTATGACTGAGACTTAAACCTGAAAGCTTTGTAACTTTTTTATGATGATTCAATAAAAAAATAAAAATTAAAAAATAAATAAAAAAATTTTAAAATTTACTACTGTATTTTTACCTAAGCACCCCAGGTCCTCTTTGCACTAATGCAAATAACATAATAATAACATAAGAATAATAACAATTATTTCTAAAAAATAACATTTAAATAAGGCTCACAATATTTCTAGGTAATGTTATAATACCTTTTCTACATTAAATCATGATATTCTCATAGCACAGTGGGTAGGGCGTTTGCCTTGCATATGACCGACACTGTTTTGATTCCTCCATTCCTCTCGGAGAGCCCAGAAAGCTACCAAGAATATTCCGCCCAAATGGCAGAGCCTGGCAAGCTACCTGTGGTGTATCTGATACGCCAAAAACAGTAACAATAAGTCTCACAATGAAGACATTACTGGTGGCTGCTGGAGCAAATTGATGAATAATGGGAGGGCAGTGCTATGACAGTGCTATAGTGCATCCTTATAGCAATCATAGGGGGCAAATTTTATATATGGGCAAGGTAACTGAAACTCAGAGTCTGGAGACTATTTACATACTTATAGGCTTCACACACAACTCTTTCAACCAAACTCCATTGTGTTACTTATTGTAACTTATTGTCAATGCTAAGATACAGAAAGCAATGAAAAAAAAAAGTGTGTTCTGAGGTCTGCATTGTCTAAGGCCTAAAGAGGAACTCAAATATAGTTGGGTAGGATTCCATTCCAGCCCTGAGGACTCTCAGAGTTTGAAAATTTTAAATGAAAGCATAAGGTAATTAGATCTGTGCGGAGATAGAGCATGGCAAATTGTTTCATGATTTGTACTTCTAAAAGCCAGAAAGGAGGGAGGTTAGGGGAAAGTCAAGACCTCAAGCAACCCCATAAAGTCCCATCAGAGATAGAGCAGCTTATCTGACCTTGTCCCATAAGGACGGATGAAAGCTGAATGGGTGAGGTATGTAAGAATCATATGGACAATGTGGGCTAGTATGCCATGCAGAAATTTTTTTTAAATATGGATTCATGAACTAAGTACTTTCCAGTGGCCCAGGTTTTTCTCCACTTATGATATGAGAAGAATGCTGGATTTCTTGGATATAGCAGTAGCTCTTTCCCCCCCACATTTGTTTCTCTGACTATAAAAATTAAAACATTGTCACGTTTCTTTCTCTGTACAGATATTGAAAGGGTTATAGGATTCAGTAAGCTTTGAGGACCTCTTTAAGGTAGTAACCAAATTATAATTTGCAGTACTTTTTTTTTGCTGTTGGTTTTTATTATTGTAACGTGCCCTCAGGGAAACCTAAATTTCAGTGTGATCACAGCCTCAATTACTTTCAACAGTGTGAACACCTCACTGGGAAAGGTGGAGGAGCACTTGGCCTCCACAGATCCTTCCTCACACAATTGCAGCTGATCCAGTAGGTTTACTGCAGCCAGAACTGACTTCTAACCAGGACTAACTTCTGGTCTTTTTTGTTTTCTACAACACAACATTTTGCACTGTAAGTTGATAATTAAATAGCAGTAAATTTCAGAGAAAATCCTAGAAATGTAACTTGCACCTCAGAACTAGCAACAAGTAAAGCAAATCTTAATATTCCTCCCAGAGAGAACCAAGGATCCTATGGAATGTGAGCTCTTGCCTAACCCGAGCCCATGCCCAAGAGCTGGCCTCCAGATCGTCAGCTATGTTTGCCTATCTTCTTGGACTCCTGGCTGCTCTAGCATGAGCTGACTGTGGAATCAAACCAGATGAGAAGGGTGTCAGGGAGGGTAAAACCCAATAGAGGTGGATTACTGATTAGCAGTACGGAAGACTGAGCCAAAGAAGAAATAAAGGCTCTGAGTTCAGAGCCTGGAGGTAAAGACCAGAGTAATGTACTTAGGTGCTAGTCAGCTGCCATTGGAGAAAAAGATCTGACAGCAACACCCTGGAACAGACTCCAGGAGCCCTATATTTCTGTCTGGGCATGCCTGCTAATGATATCATTTATGTTTATTGCTTAATTTATAGTTTCTACATTGTATGCATGGAGAGATTGCATATATACATGGGCTTTCACAGGTATGCATCTACACTCACATTTAACTTCACTGTCTACAATTATGATTTAGTGGTTGGAATGAGAATGGGTCGACAGTATTTTCTGAAACCTAACGTGAATTTGTAATATGCAATGTGCATCCTTGGTTGAATACCATCACTCCCAGTGAGTTGGGCTTCCTTGTGACACTTATTTCCACCTTAGTCTGAAACCTTAACTTTAAATGTTTTTTCTTTGCACAAAACTTTTTTGAGACTCCTCCTTTCTCTTTCAGCTCTTCAAGATGACATCTGGATGCATGCCCATGGCCTACTCTGGCTTCTCTTAGCTTCTCTTGCACAGATAGCGCAGGCTGATGCCTACCAGAAGACAAGTTGACCAGTCTTAGTGTGGTGATGCCTTCAGCACTCCTGCTCATACACTCCTGGGCTGCTCCACGCAATTTCTATGATTGCCTGCAGCCACCACCTTGGGTCCAGGGAATGGGCTCAGGTGACTGCAGCACTGAGAATTTCCCTTTGAGGGTGCCCCACAATGTGTTGTTGGCCATCAAGTGCCCATCAGGACATGTGCCAATCCAGACCCTCTTAATACTGTGAGAAACATAGTTCGTCAGAGTATAAGTGATGCATGCCAAGTCACATTGTCACCACTTTAGTGAGGCCTTACTTGCATCCAGGCAGAGGCAGTCTTCAAAATGATTTAATTTAATTAACTAACAAATTCATTGGTTCTAATAAAATTGAAACAAGCCATCCCCTGTTTTAAGTTTACTCTTCCATACTCAGTTCCTCTCTGGCTTCCTCCTACCTTTCCTACCTCTTTCACCACTTCACTTCCCAGAATCTTTGACTTTGTTTTAATGGACAATTTTACCTATATTTCACTCCCACCATGTCTGCCTGAAATTTCCATGTCAAATCTCTCAAGACTTTAGTATATTGAGACTTAGTCATAGGAAATAAGAAGATAAGGAGACTTACTTGAGGTAAAATTGATATCATTGTTCTTAGTAAAGCTTAATTTTCACTAGAGTGGAGAGATAATATAACTAGTAAGGTGTTTTCCTTGCATGTTGCCAACACAGGTTCAATCTCTGATTTGTATGGTTTCCCAGCCCACCAGAGTCTCTGAGTACAGAACTAGGTATAAGCCCTGGGCACAGCTTTGTGTGACACAAAAACACAAAATTAATTAAGAATATATTGACTTAGTGATACCTTATCTATCCCAGTTGCCCTCTCCCCCAGCTCATAAGGCAGGCTTCTTACTGTGGAGCAATCTTCCTGGCCCTTACCATCCTTGGGTGTTAGTCATATTTATATTTATATTCCACAAAGAATGAAGTCATTCTATGTCTGTCCCTCTCTTTCTGACTTATTTTACTTAGCATGATATTCTCTATGGCTATCCATTTATAAGCAAATTTCTTGACTACATCTTTCTTAATAGCTGCATAGTATTCTATTGTATAGATGTACCAAAGTTTCTTTAACCAGTCATCTGCTCTCTGGCACTAGGGTTGTTTCCAAATTCTGGCTATTGTGAACAGTGTCAATGATGGTTAGAGGGATCACTCAGGATGGGAGATGTGTGCTGAAATTAGATAAAGGACCAAACATGATGGCCTCTCGTTATCTGTAATGCAAACCATAATATCCATAAGTAGAGAGCGAGTTAGAGGGAAATTTTCTGCCATAGAGGCAGGGTGGGGTCGAGTGGAGGTGGTGGAAGGGATACTGGGAACATTCATGGTGGGAAATGTGCACTGATGGAGGGATATGTGTTCGATCATTGTATGACTGAAACTCAAACATGAAAGCTTTGCAACTGTAGATCAAGGTGATTCAATTAAAAATTAAAAAACATTAAAAATAAAAAATATGTTGACTATTCTTACCCATTTTTTTGTTTTATTTTAAGGTTTCAGGCTGTTTATTATCACAGGCAAAGTATTTTTTTAATATCATCCTTGACACTGTTCATGGTCTCTTGAGTAGCTCAGTTCTAGAAAACAAATTCCCCTTCAATGATCCTGGGACCACTTACTGAAGGAGTTTATTGAAAGTAGTAGGCATCATAACGTATTATTTTATTTAGGTTAGAAAAAAGATATGGTATTTGAAGCTATAGTGATAATACAATGAGGAGGGTACTTAACCTTGCAAGTGGCCAATCTGGGTTTGATCGTTAAAAACACGATTTGTTTCCCCAAGCATTGTCAGGTGCAGATCCAGGAGGAAGCCCTGAGCACCACTAGGTGTGGTCCCAAAACCAAACAACAAAACAAAACAAAACACTATTTATTGTAGTTGTGGACTGGAGAGATAGCACAGCAGGTAGGGCATTTTGCCTTGCACATGGCCAACTCGGGTTCAATTCCTCCATCCCTCTCGGAGAGCGCAGCAAGCTACTGAGAGTATCCTGCCCGCACGGCGGAGCCTGGCAAGCTACCCATGGCGTATTTGATATGCCAAAAATAGTAACAACAAGTATCACGATGGAGACATTACTGGTGCCCGCTAGAACAAATGGAGGAACAATGGGACGACAGTGCTACATTGTAATTGTAGCTGTACACAGATATTTGCTTCTCCTCTTTTTCTAGATAAAAGAAATCTCCTTCACTTGTTGTAGGTTAAGTTGTTCATAGAATTTGCTTTGTGAGCTATCCATAGTATTGACCAGTGAGATATAACTGCTAATTTTGGCTAGTTCTCTAAGATCAAGTTTGAGTTTCACTGTTGCCTTAGTGTTGCCTGTCAATATGTTGGGCATGTTTCAGAAAATAGCTGCTTTGTCAGTTGAGTCCTTAAGTTGTGAACACTGCACAACCCACACTACCTTCAGTGGTGTATTGCATGAGTTAAACACAAACTTTTGCTGATATCAGCATTTGAAATTTTATATAGTATGTTCTGCATAATTATTTTGTCATTTGACAAAAACAGCAAAATGCAGCAAGATAAAAAAATGTTGACTTGCATTTTTCTCTGTAGTAAATGGTAAATTTATCCTTTTATAAAACACATTTTAAATTTGAATATTCTTTATTAATTGGAGAAGTGGTCTAAGAGAAGCACTGGGGGAGTTGGACAAGAGTGTCAGAGATGAACGTGTGGTGCCTGCAAGTGATGCTCTCCATTGTGATCCCTAAGATTCTTGTCGAAGGCTGCTCTGAGCCAGACACACATTGCCTGGAGCCCTCTAAGGCTGCTCCATCTCCCTGCTTCTCGTGCTGCGTTCTGTCTTCTTGGATCCCTGCTGCACTGTGCGGATGTAGGCCTGAAGAGCTCTAATTGCTCTGTCTTGGGCATATGGAATTTAGACTACTGGCTCCCTAGCAACCAAAGCCTTGTCAATTCTCATTTGAGTCTCACAAGCTCTTTCCATCTGGGAGGTATCATAGGTACTTTTATGCTTTTGTCCTTTTCCCAGTCCCAAAACATGTGGTTTCCTTAGCCAGAGAAACTCAAAATGACTCATCTTTTCAGCTTACAAGCCCCAAATTTAAATTCTATGGAATATAAAAACTTTTAAAAATCCTAGATTACTACCTCCTTCCTCTAAGACCCAATCCATCTGCTTCTATAGCTAGAAAAAAGTCTACTATTTGACTCCACAGTTTTTCCCCTTCCCTCTATTTTTTGGGTGGGCGGGGTGGAGGAAGGCCACACCTGATGATGCTTAGGGCTCTCTCCTGACTCTGTGCTCTGAGATCATTCCTGCTGATCCCCAAATGTGGTGATGCAGATCAAACCTGGTTCACCTGTCTGCAGGGCTTGTGTACCACCCACTGTACAATCACTCTGGCCCCAGAACTTTTCTTTTCTTTTTTGAGACACACCTGGTGATGCTCAGGGGTTACTTTTGATACTGCACTCAGGAATTACTACTGACAGTGCTCAGGGAACCACAGGGGATGTGGTGATGGAACCAGGTAGGCTGAGTGCAGGGCAAATGCCCTACCTACTGTACTATTGCCCTGGGCCCTCATTTTTCTTAGTTTTAATGAATTTAATTTTTTGCTATTTTATAGTATGATTTATTCTACATCTACTATAAAGTAGGCTCATGGGAACAAAAACTTCATACTTCTTTATCACTGTCATCCCTTTGCTCATCGATTTGCTCGAGCGGGCACCAGTAATGTCTCCATTGTGAGACTTGTTGATACTGTTTTTGGCATATAGAATACCCTACGGGTAGCTTGCCAGGCTCTGCCATGCTGGCGGGATACTCTCGGCAGCTTGCTGGGCTCTCGGAGAGGGGTGGAGAAATCGACCCGGGTCGGCCACATGCAAGGCAAACGTCTTACCCACTGTGCTATTGCTCCAACCCAGGATTATATCATCAGCCTACAAATTTAACAAAAAGACTGCATAGCAAACCAAAACAAGGCAATTGCTCAGCTCAGCACCTACCAGGAAATCTACAATATTAAAATGATAAAACAAAGGAATTTGTCACAAGTGATGGAATAAAATTAAAATCTTGGGGAAGTGAAATGAGTCAGAAAGAAAGAGACAAAGAAAAATTGCACTCATTTGCGAAATATAAAACAACAGAATGGGAGACATACCCAAGAATAGTAGCAATAAGTACCAGGAGGCCTGCTCCATGGCTTGGAAGCTGACTCACATGCTGGGGGAGAGGGCAGCTCAGATAGAGAAGAGAACACCAACTAAAGTGTAGTGGAGGAGCCACTCAGGATGGGAGAAGTGGGTTGAAAGCAGACTATAGATTAAACACAATAGCCACCTAGTATCTCCATTGCAAACCATAACACCCAAGAGGAGAGAGAGAACAATAAGGAATTTTCTGTCATGGGAGGGGGGGGGAGACAGCATGGGGGCGAGGGACCCAGAGGCCATTGGTGGAGGAAAATGGGCACTGGTGGAGGGTTGGGTACTCGAGTATTGTATACTGTAACACAGGCACGAAACTCTGTAACCCCACCCTCACGGTGACTCATTAATAAAAAAAGAAAAAAGAAAAAAAGAAATTTGCAGATTAAATAGCATCACTAATATTCTGATAGTCTCCCCAAAATGAAAATGTGATGATAAGTTTTGTAATAAAAAGCCTGAAATACAAATTAATTTTGAAATATATCCATAATAAACTAAATTCTTACATAATATAATCCAAATAAAATAAAATAAAATCTTGGGGAAAATTCAAATTAGTTATGAGTAGCTAGTCTGGAGAAGAGCTTAAATCCATAGTTGCAACAATATTAAATAAAATCTGAAAAACAACAGACAAGCAAAATTTTATAAGGATTAAAAAAAAAACTTTTAAAAGCTCTCAACATCACCAGTGATCTTTTAAAATGTCATAACTGAGTTAAAGACTACAACAGAGGGACTTAACAGAAAGCAAGAGAACCATTCACTAGAGTCAATGAAGTAGAACATAACAGAACAACAAAAAGAGTAAAAGTCCTATGGGAATCTAAGAGAATACCCTGCTCATGATATGAGAGTTGCTGCTGGACTGGGAATCCACTGAGTGTCACTGCCTATTGGATGGAGGAGCACTGAAGGGAGCAATGGGCTAATGCCTTCCTGTCTAGTCTCCAGAAACCTCAGTGTTCAGGACTAGGGAGCAAGACCTACTTTGTGAGTCTTAACTTCTGTTTATTCAGCAATTGTTTATTGGGTATGTCATGAGTGGCAGGGCTATTTAAGAATAAGGGATACCACAGCAGGCAAGTGAGACTCATGGGCTTTTTCAGTGAAAGGGCACTGCATGGTGAGTGGTGAAGAGAAACAAGCAAGGTGGCTAAAGAGCTGCTGCTTTTATAGGACAGTCCTGGAAATTGAACAGCACCCACCAAGTCTCATGACCACAGCTAGTAACCCTGGAAGAAGCAGGGAGATGACTGGAGAATAGAGAAAATAAGTACTAGCTGAGGGAGAGGCAAATACGATCACAGTAAATAATGAATTTTGCATTTTTTCTTCTCTATTGCTCATTGTGGACATGAAGCTGGCCCTAGATCTGGAAGTTAACTTAGTGGGACTGAAAGGGCTCTGGAGAACCCAGCCAGCTGGTAGAGAAACATAAATGAAGCCCTTACAGATGTGGGTGGAAACACCCTCATACTTTAACATAAGAAATAAAATACAGGACTGAGCAAAGTAACAAGGTCAGAATGTAATTTTTTAGATCACAAAATCTTTTCTGTATTGGTAAATGTAGGCTAAATGTTTATCTTTTTTTTCTAAAAATGTCTCTGAAGCTTCACAGTGTTCTTAAGGTTAAACCAAATTAGTTCAGGAAAGTGAAACTAAATCCCCCCAGGACTCTGACAGAAGGGAGACTGAAGTAATTACTTGTGCTCCCTGTAGAGATGTTATGTATTTCACACAGTTGTCATTTGTAATTTCCTTTGCTATAGAATGATTGCATTAAATGGAATCTCACCTTTGCAAAACAATCCAGGGGTGGAGTGGGGGTATTGTGCATGGAACATGACTATCCGAGAACTCAATTCTCTAGCTGGTGAATCATAGTCTTATAAAGTAAATTTATAAGGAATTTTTATTGCAAATACAACATGAATCTATATATATTTATATTATATTCTTTTTAAAATGTTTTAAATTTTATTGAATCACTGTGAGATAGTTACAAGCTTTCATGTTTGGGTTACAATCTCACAATGATCAAACACCTATCTCTCCACCAGTGCTCATTCCCCACCACCAATATCCTGGGTATACCCCCCCTTTCCCACCCTCCCCCTGCCTCCATGGCAGACAATATTTCCCATACTCTTGCTCTACTTTTGGGCATTATAGCTTGCAACACAGACACTGAGAGGTCATCATGTTTCGTCCATTATCTACTTTCAGCATGCATCTCCCATCCCAACTGGATCCTCCAGCCATCATTTCCTTGGTGATCCCTTCTCTATTCCATCTGCCTTCTCCCCTTCACACGAAGCAGTCTTCCAGCTATGGGGCAATCCCTCTGGCCCTTGTATCTATCTACTGTCCTTGAGTGTCAGCCTCATGTGATGTTATTCTATACTCCACAAATGAGTGCAGTCCCTCTATGTCTGTCCCTTCCTTTCTGACTCATTTCACTTAGCATGATACTCTCCATGTTTATCCATTTATAAGCAGATTTCATGACTTCATCTCTCCTAACAGCTGCATAGTATTCCACTGTGTAGATATACCAAAGTTTCTTTAACCAGTCATCTGTTTTTGGGCACTCGGGTTGTTTCCAGATTTGGCTATTGTGAACAGGGCTGCAATGAATATATAGGTACAGATATCATTTCTACTGTGCTTTTTTGCATCCTCGGGATATATTCCCAGAAGTGGTATTGCAGGGTCATATGGAAGCTCAATTTCTAGTTTTTGAAGGACTGTCCATATTGTTTTACAGAAAGGCTGGACCAGTTGGAATTCCACCAACAGTGAAGGAGCTTCCTTTTTTCCCACATCCACACCAGCACTGGTTGCTTTTGCTGTTTTGAATGTGTGCCAGTCTCTGTGGTGTGAGATGAAATCTTATTGTTGTTTTGATTTGCATCTCCCTGATGACTAGGGATGTGGAGCATTTTTTCATGTGCCTTTTGGCCATTTGTATTTCTTTTTTGACCTATACAAGGAAAATTACAAAACACTACTTCAAGAAATAAAGGAGGACACTAGGAAATGGAGACACATCCTCTGTTCATGGATAGAGAGAATTAACATTATCAAAATGGCAATACTGCCCAAAGCACTATACAAATTTAATGCAGTCCCTATCAGGATACCCATGACATTTTTTAAAGAAATAGACAAAACACTCCTGAAATTTATATGGAACAATAAACCCCCATGAATAGCTAAAGCAATCCTTGGAAAAAAGATAATAGGTGGCATCACCTTCTACAACTTCAAACTCTACTACAATCACGAATCAAGAAATCCCGTTAATCACCGATTTCTCGGGCAGGCTCAGTAACATCTCATTTCGTCTTTTCCCTGAGATCTTAGAATCCATCTCAACTCGGCCCTCCTAATGATGTTGCACTGGGGGCTCTTCAGGGTCAGGGGAATGAGATCCAGCTTGTTACTGGATTTTGCATATGAATACACCATGGGAAGCTTGCAAGGCTGTCCCATGTGGGCAGGAAACTCTCAGAAGATTGCCAGTTTCTCCCAGAGGGAGAAGTAGGCTAAAGATATCTTGCACCGCAAAGCAGCCACGTGCTTCTGAGAGCTTCCTTTTAAGTCTCTCTCTGGATGTTGGCTATTCATGGGATTACACACACCTGGGTTCCTCTGCTGGTACCTTCATGCATGAGGCCTGTCCGAACTTGCAGGGCCTGTAGCATGGCTGTAGCTAGGTTCCAGTGGTCTTCTGCCGCCGGGAGCTCTGCTCGGGGTGGGGAGGGAAACTGGAGCCCATCCCCTTCGAGGGCCCCAGGGAAGACAGCCAGGCGTGCGGGCAAGAGACTCTCTGCTACTCTATCACTGTCACTCTACTACAAAGCAGTAGTAATTAAAACAGCATGGTATTGGAATAAAAACGGATCTTCAGACCAATGCAACAGAGTTGAATATCCTGTCACAGACCCCCAAATATATGGCCACTTAATCTTTGACAAAGGAGCAGGAAATGCAAAGTGGAAAAAAAGAAAACCTCTTCAACAAGTGGTGCTGGGAAAACTGGATAGCTACCTGCAAAAAAATGAACTCTGACCTCTGTCTAATGCCAGGCACAAAAGTCAGATGAAAGTGGATTAAAGACCTCAATATCAAAATGAATCTATAAGGTTCATAGAAGAAAACGTAGGCAGAACTCTCCATGACATTGAAGCTAAAAGCATCTTTAAGGACAAAACAGCACTGACCATGTAAGTGGAAGCAAATATATTATATTATATATTATATTAAGGATGAGTAAAGAGAGGCTTCTATAATCTCAGGGCTACGACATATGGAGACATTACTGAGACCGCTTGAGAAAATCGATGATCAATGGGATGGGAATGGGATTATGTTCTATCAATTTATATTATACTCATAATATAATAAGTAATTTATAATATAAATTTCAAACTAAAAGAAAACAACTAATCCCTTGTGAATTGCCATTTATCTAACCAAACTTTTGAATGAGTCCAAAAGCAGTGAGCTTGAGAGTTTCCAAGGAAACAGAGAATACAGATAGGTGCATGGATCATTAAGTGCAGAGCTACCTAATCTCTGTATAAGATAGTTCTCTCAAAGCATATAGTACAATGGAATAAGGCCAAAAAATAAGTCACAAAGTATTAATTGTTAAAAAGTTAATGAAGGAACTTAGATAAAGTTGGTGACCACATAAATTAGTGCAATATTGTTGACAAGCATTTTGTTAGAGGCAAATATGTGAATATCCTTTGTCCCTGCAATTCCATATTTAAATTTTGTCCTGGGAAATTATTTAGCAATCTGTACAGCGTTTATATTAATGATATTTGTTCTATCACTGTGTGAGTGAATGAGAAAAGATGATGATTAATGCTTAAAATGACTTCTAACTAACTTGGACTATTTGCGTGGAAAAAATACCATTCTATTTTAATTGATAATATAGGGGTTAGAGAGGTAGTGAAGTGTGTTGGGCTCTTGCCTTGTACGCAGCCAATCATGATTTGCTCCCTTGTGTTTTACATCCCCTGAGCATGGCCAGAAGTGGTCCCTGACATTGATATGCAGTAATCCATGCACATCTCTGGGTGTGGTCAAAAACTGAAAATAAAAAATATAAATAAAATCGATCATTTAGATGAATACTATGGGCATTGTTATTTGTACATTTCTATATTCTATATAAGCCATTTAATAAATGTATGTGTGGGTGAGAGACAATACATGAATCAAGTCACATGCCTTGCATGGGGATGCACAGGGAAAGAGATCCTACCACTGGTAACCCCAGAGGTCCCCTGAACAAGGGTAGTTTGGATGATCCCTGACACCACAGGGCCTGAGCAGCACCACATTTTCAGGGCTGATTCATTGGCCATAACCTGGAGTGGCCACCAGACCCCTAAGCAACCACTTGGGACTGCCCCTCCCAAATGTGAATCTTTTCTATGGAAACTAGTATAGTGTGCATAAGCACATGTAATAGTAATTTTTAATGTGGAACAATTGTTCTTCCTCATATTCATCTTTCCCCTAAACCCTTTGTATCCCTAACTCCTTTTCCTAAGTTGAAGATTCTGTGTTTTTTTAGTTTTGTTCATTGATTTTGAGAACACTGTTTTTGGTTTAAATTTTTTATTTGTTCTTTTATTGCGTGTGTGGGGGGGAGGAATACCTCGTGATGTTCAGGGAGTTACTACTGGATCTGCACTCAGGAATCACTCATGACAGTGCTCCGGGAATCATATGGAATCGATCCCGGGTTGTCCTTGTGTGCCAGGCAAGCTCCCTATCCACAGTACTATCTCTCTGACCCCCTAAATGTTCAGTTAAGTCTAGTTTAATTGCAATGCTACTGCCTGCCTTCTAGAAGTCATCCGGGAAATAAGAAGGTAAAGGGAGACACTGCTCTTTCCCTTGGTGGAAAATCTTTCTCCTTAATAAACTCCCCTAGCCAGTGAGATCTTTGTTTATTATTTTGCTACCATTTCTTTTATTCACCGATTTTTGTTTAGGCACCATGATTTACTGTTAATAGCAAAGTTTTAGGCCTACAGTATTTATCTTCAAATGCACCAATTCCAGCAACCCTTCACTAACATTCAAGGTCTTCCTCCACTTTGTTACCATTTTATTTTTTATTTCCTTTATTATTTGGGAGTGGTGATGGCCGTACCTTGCTGTACTCAGTGCTTACTTTTGGTTCTGTGCTCTGGTGCTCAGGGGCTACTCCTAGTAATAGTCAGTGGGCCATCTGTGGTGCTGGGGATTAAATGGGGGCCGGCGCCTGGCAGCCCTAGGCAAGTGATTCACATATGTTGCATTTAAATTCCAAATGGCATTGCTTCCCTTCGGGCTTGCTCATCCAAATGAAGATTCTTCTGGAATACCTGAACATGCCTCATAAAGCTCCTTAGTTGCATGAGACCCTGATGTGGTAATTAGACCATTCACCGCACAAACTTTTCTCCTGCGACCTCTGGGTAAATGGGCCGCAGGGCTAGGTAGACTAAGCCAAAAGTGCCTTCGGTGATTCCTATTTGATCACATAAGAGATGCAGGCCTTGATGAAGACATGCCATATTGTGCAGGTTTGAGATGTCCCACCATATATTATCTTGCCCCCAATCTTAATGTCATCGCCTTTGCTAATTAGGCAGTTGTTTTAGATAATGCACACATAGATAAGCACCCAAAAGAAGAATGTATAGTCAGCTCTTGCTGCAAGGGCACGGAGTCTGCTTGCAGTTCTCCTGTTGTTGACTTTCTTGGACTTTGAAGGTAAAAATCTTCCTTCCCCTAAATCTGAACACCCTAAAAGCGAGGGATTTCAAGGACTTCCTGTGTTTTCTTCTCCCTGAAGGGAGGAGTATTACAAAGTTGGCTGACCATGATGTTTTGATCCTGTCACATCCTGCTAGACTTTGGAATAAGATTCTTAGCCCCATGACAGGCTTTTTACCACATGTAGAAATCTTAGTGTCTCTTGTTTTCAGTTTGGGCGCTTTGGGTTATTTTTGAAAGTAATGTTAAAAACTTTCAACCAATGCCTTATAATAAATATACACCTGCATATTTTCTGGAGCAATTCTGAAAGGTTGTATTTCTTTGTTCACAGAATTTATAGGTGAAATTTTTATTTTAAAGTAATTTTCTGTCTTCTTACTAGTATTTATTCCTATGATCTATTTCATATTGTCATTTATGTTTATTTTATACTATTGATATATATACAATTTGTTACATATAAATAAACTGTGTTAAAATTTTCTTATACAATATTTGCCTTGCATTTAAAACTAAATCCATAAAATATTTTATTAAAAATATCTATTTCTAAAAACTAATGCATAAGTTAATTTTTATATATTCAAAAGTGCAATAGTACAATATAAAAATATTTAAAAATGCTTAAATCAATAAAAACATGGTTGAATAAAAATATTAGATTGAGCAAAATTACTCTTACTCAAAATAGTCACATGTAGAATTTAATTTATGTCCTTAATATAAAACAAAGACTCTTCTATTACAGTGATGGAAATGAAATCAGTGATTTTTCCCAGATTTAGTGGTGGACAGACTCTAGGGGTCACAAAATTTTGTAAGGTCATAAAAGTGACATTTTTATTGTAGTAATAGTAAAATTGTGATAGACATATATCTAAATTCACTGAATTGTATACTTAAAATTTATATATTTATGTTATGTAAATTACATGTAGAGTTATTTAAAAATAATGTGTCATGATAATTACAAACTTTTAGAAGTAAGTATAGGAGTAAATCTTCAGTATCTTGGATTTGGCAATGAATTCTTAGGTATGACACCAAAAACAGAAGCAACAATAGCAGAAAAAGATTAATCTTCATCCAAATTAAAAGGTCATTATCAAGACAGTCTTCAAAAAGGGAAAATTATTTAAATTATTTGCATTTCACAAATTCAATATAGTATATAAGACATTATATATAAAGAATATTTAGCAAGGGACAACCAAAAACGAAACCAATTAAAATGTGAGCAGTTTACATTTTGAATAGATACATCCCCTCCAAAGGGGTTTACATTATGAATAGATACATCCCCTCCAAAGGAATCTACATTCCCAGCAATCATGTGGAACAATGTTTGGCATCATTAGTCATTAGGAGACTCTAGTCCTATTCACACCCATTCACTGGATGACTGTAGTTTTTAAAATAGAATCCAGTCACTGTAAAAACAATAGGAAGTTTCCTTGAAATTAAAAATATATCTACTATATGATACAGTAGTTTGACTTTGGGTACAAGCTCAAAGGAAATGAAAACAAGGCATCAAAGAAATATATGTATTTCCATGCTTTTTTCAATATGATTCACATAAATGGAAACAATGTGTCATCAATAAATGAGTTAATAAAGATGTGGTAGATATACAATGGAATATTACTCAATTATAATGATGAATGACACCCTGACATTAATGACATTTATGACATTAAGATTTATTCAAAGGAAGTAGTGAATAGACTAAAGGAGATAAGTTAGTCACAGAAAGAGAAATACTGCATAATATCACTTATCATTGGAACCTACATTTTTTTTTGCATGGACTTGAGAGATTGCATTAGTAGTAAAATGTTAGTCTTGCATGCAATAAACCATGGCTCAACACGCAAACATGCAGCACAGCATTCTCCTGATCATAGATCCAGGAAGAGTACCTGTGATGTTTTAATTATAAACTTGTTAAAACTATAGAGACACTTAGGGGAAAAATATGGCAACTTAGTCAAAAATGCCCATTTTTCTTCATTTCTCTCTGCATTGTATGTCAAATTTGGAGAAGTATGATTTATGTTAAGTAGTTTATATAGGGGACTGGAGCTATAGCACAGCGGGTAGGGTATTTGCCTTGAACGCGGCCGACCGGGTTCGATTCCTCTGTCCCTCTCGGAGAGCCCGGCAAGCTACCAAGAGTATGCTGCCCACACAGCAGAGCCTGGCAAGCTCCCCGTGGCATATTCAATATGCCAAGAACAGTAACAAGTCTCACAATGGAGATGTTGCTCATGCCTGCTGGAGCAAATTGATGTAATAACAGGACGACAGTGCTACAGTGCTACAGTGCAGTTTATATAGGACTATGAAGTCAAAACACTATTAAAATAGAAAACAAAAGGCCTTACAGGTAGTAAGATGCTTTCCTTGTACATGTCCAACCTGGGTTAAAGGTCCTCAGAAATGGTTCCTAAGAACAGCTAGTTTGGCCTCAAAGCAAAATTTTTAATGGAAAATAGGTTTTCATTGAGTCTCTGGATGTTGTATCAAGTTTTAAAAACTTGTCATTAGGATTTCCAACATATTTCAAAACAAGAGCCACAGTATATTTATAGAACTTCTCTTTGGATGTTTCAAAATTCCTTACTTCTCACTGAAATGGATAGAGAAAACCTGAAATGCTCTTGTATAGGAGAGAAAACAGACAGGAGTGAGGGTCAGGGAAGGAATACAGGAGGGGTGAGGGTAGGAGGTGAAGCTCGGGGGTGGGAAGAAGCAAATCTGCAAGCACATGCATGGTGTCAGCACAAGAACACAGAGGACTGGAAGGGCACCCAGCATCTCAGGAGTCTGCCGAGAAATGTCACGAGAAAAGAGCGTACTCATGGAATCTCTGCTTAGGAGAGGTGCAGACACAGAGTTGAGGAGCGATCCTCCTGACGGGGGTGAGGGGAGAATAGAGGCTGAAAGTGAAGAATGACCTGGAGTCCTGCAAGGCAAGCTGATACCAGACAGAAAACACCAGTGAGATACAGGAGGGAGCTGAGAGAAATGGAGACACAGCGCGAGACTTACAGTTTTCTATGGGTACTTGATACTCTGAAAATAGACTCAAGAGCACACCACAGTGAGCCGCTGCTCTGTGCAAGCAAGAACAGTCGTTCCCAGGGTGAGCTACACCAAGAGCACAGAGGCGTCTTCTCTGTCTCAGAACCCCGACTTCATAGCTGACAGGGTCCTTTCTGGTTTCTCCACAAAGCAATCTCCTGCTGAGCAACGTAGGCTTCTTGTTTTATTCTTTGCAGAACATATTGTTGGATTATACATATTTTAGAGTTTCAGAAATTTAAGGCCGAGCAAAGAAGGCTGTAGCCACACCTTTGAGGGCTGGAATCACCTAGGAGATGAGCACCACCCATCAGCAGGCCTAGCACCATCTCTTCCTAGTAGGGGGTCTCAGCAGCACCTGGCCCAGCCCCAACAGACTCACAAGCTCAGCTCTGCCCCAACAGGCCTGCTCCTCAGTGCCAGCTGCAGAAACATCCAAGTTTGGACCTGCAGTTAATTCAGAACTGAAGGAAGCTTCCTCAAAGTGGTCACACTTGACTTAACCTCCAACATGTGTTGGAGTGCACGAAGCACAAAGGATCCAAAGAGATGAAGTACCCACCATGTCAGTTAGGGACTGGAGCTAATGATACGCAGACAGATAAGGAGCAGTTATTCCAAGGGCGTAGCTGCAACCAGACATTCCCGAGAAAGCAACTGGGAGGGGTTGTATTGGAGGTATAACAGGTATTAGACCCTGCAATGTCCAGAATTTGTAGTAGCCATCTTGAAACTGTTATTGCCCAAATCAGTCCACAGCTATCTAATTGCTGAAGAGTTGTGTTTAGGTGCATGTGAACACAATCCTCAGCACTCAAGTCAGTTTGACTGGGACACAATACCAACTGCCAGACACAAGCTAGTCTGGCCAGAACCATCTTATCCTGTGCATATGGAACTCTCTCAAGCATAAATCAAACAATGGTCCATTAAGCCACAAAACCAGAAATTTATTATATCAAGTTTTCTTTCAGACCTCAATGTCATGAAGATAGACACTGATTATGAAAAGTTCCAACACTTGGAAATTGAAAAAATACAGTGAAATAATTATTGATCAAAAAAGAAATAAAAGTAGGAAATAAAAATATTTTCTGAAACAAATGAGAATGAAGACACATCTTATTAGAACATAAGAAACATAACAAAAGTGCTACTAAAGGGAAAGTTCTTAGCAATATAGACTACCATCAGGAAAGAAGAAAAAGCTAAAATCAATAACCTGGCCTTACGCATTGAAAAACTAGATAAGGGGGCTGGAGTGATAGCACAGCGGGTAGGGCGTTTGCCTTGCACACAGCCGACCCGAGTTCAATTCCCAGCATCCCATATGGTCCCCTGAGCACCACCAGGGGTGATTCCTGAGTGCAGAGCCAGGAGTGACCGCTGTACTTCTCCAGGTGTGACCCAAAAAGCAAAAAAAAAAAAAAAAACTAGATAAAAGAACAACTAATAAATTCTGAGACAAGTATAAAAATAAAATAATAGATATTAGAGCACTAATCAAAGATATAAAATCAAATAAACAATACAGCATTAAATAAAATCAAGTTCTTCTTAAAAAATAAACAAGATTGACTCATTAGCTAAAATCATGAGAAGAAAATAATCTATCAGTTCAGAGATAAAAGAGGAGAAACTATAAAAGTTACCTCCAAAATACTAAAGATCAGAAGGGGTTGCTAAGAATAACTATTTTTCTACTAAGCTGGAGAACTT